>NC_133182.1:7130000-7285000 GCF_049306965.1 Danio rerio | reverse complement strand
TACAACCTGAGTTTACACTTCTCACGGTGACAAGCAGGGGAGTTCTCGAGACCTACCTGACCTCGAATTCCCCTCTCGCCCTTCTAACGGGAGGGAGCCCCGGGCTCGAGGATATTCCGAGCTCAGGGCTCTCTCCCGAGACAGCATGCCAAATACGCTTTATTGATTATCAGCTAAGTGTGAACTCTTGAAAAATAAATAAAATACGGAGCTAAAACAATGCTGAAACTGTCCTTGTATCTTTCTCAAGGAATGTGAACATCATTTTTTCATCTGTATGCACATCTTCTCCAAAATGCAAATCAAATGCTAATCACATCAAACATTTGAAGATGATGAAAATAATATTAGCATTCGATCATTCTGAGAGCTTAAAAATAAAAACACAACATGTAGACTGCAATAACACACTCCTGAAAGCATCACAAAGCTTTTCGCCGCCAAGACTGCAGCACAAGACGTTTGGCCAATTGACAAATGGTCGTGCCCAACTGAGCCTGGTTTCTTTCGAAGTTTTTTAATTCTTCACTTTCGCCAATTGGGGAAGTTTTTCCTCGTCGATGTCGCCACTGGCCTGCATGGTTCGGGATCTGTAGAGCTGCGCATCGATGGATTTGCACTTCAGTGTTTGGACTCTCAGTAGAGATTATTAAACCACACTGAACTAAGCTAAACTGAACTGAACTTAAACACTGAAAACTGCACTGATTCAATTTACTATGATCTTCTATGTGATGCTGCTTTGACACAATCTACATTGTAAAAGCGCTATAGAAATAAAGATGAATTGAATTGAAATGAATAAAGATCTCATTTTGGGCTGCTTTCGGACTACGCCATGATGTTGCAAAACGGATTAGGGAGCATTTGCATGTTTTAATGTGTGAATGCATTAATCTGCGATGGGCAGTCGGTGTGGGCGGGGCTTGTGAACAGATCAGGCTGATGCTGGAAGTCACAGAGGCAGGCCTTAATGAGTATTAAAGTATTAGGTGAGAATAAGCCCTCAGGATAAGCTCTTCAGAATTCCTAAACAACTCAAGTAACACCTGTTATATCATGGAATCACCTCAGATTGAAATCATTTTGTTCCTAAGCTCCAAATAAGCCCTGCAAGACATAACTGCTGTGGTGTATTCATCGGGTGTTTCACTTTAGAGGTCAGGAGAAGACAATTATAACTCATCTGACAATAAAAGAAACTCAAATTAGACAGCCTCTGAGTTGATGAACTATTTAAGATTTTTGAATTATGGATGAAAATAATGAAGCATCTTAACCCTTCACAAAGTCTTAAGCTGTTCTTAATTAGTTTGTTGATTAGACGAATTCATCAAAAGTTATTATATACATAGATGTGTTTTTTAGAAAGTACACTTTGTATTGTATAACTGTTATAAAAGTCTTGACGTCGATCGCAGTTGTCAAGCAACAAATAATAACTTGACTTGTTGATCAATAACTTCTAGTTGATCATTTGGAAAAGTAGCAGAAGGTCAATATTTCTGATGAATCATCTGTTGAGCTGCATCCCAATCATCACAAATACTGCAGAAGACCTACAGGAACCAGCATGGAGCCAAGTTTCTCACAGAAATCAGTCAAGTTTGGTGAAGGAGAAATCATGGTTTGGGGTTACATTCAGTATGGGGGCGTGCGAGAGATCTGCAGAGTGGATGGCAGCATCAACAGCCTGAGGTATCAAGACGTTTGTGCTGCCCATTGCATTACAAAGGATTATAGCAGGATAGCGCTCCTCATACTTCAGCCTCAGCATCAAAGTTCCTGAAAGCAAAGAAGGTCAAGATGCTCCAGGATTGGCCAGCCCAGTCACCAGACATGAACATTTTTGAGCATGTCTGGGGTAAGATGATGGAGGAGGCATTGAAGATGACTCCAAAGGATCTTGATGAACTCTGGGAGTCCTGCAGGAACGCTTTCTCTGCCATTCCAGATGACTTTATTAAACAGTGATTTGATTCATTGCAGAGATGTATGGATGCAGTCCTCCAAGCTCATGATGGAGTCAGACACAATATTCATTCTGTCTCCACTGCAGCATGACTTTATATTCTATACTGGACATTATTTCTGTTCAGTGACAAGACATTTGTCTAAACAAAGTCAGACCTTACTGTCCTAATTAAATCATTAAGAATCAAGGCATGACCATATTTTATTTTACTAAAAAAAGTGTAATCTAGAGGCCTTTGCCTTTCATATAAGCCACTTCTGATACCAAATGATTAACTCAGGCCTGGATTGACTAATCGGGAGGACCAAGAGAATTCCCGGTGGGCCGGTCTGTTTTTTGGCCGCGAGGGCCGGTGTCCCTAGCTCATGAATCTGTTGCTCTCAGCAGCCACACTTTTTAAATAAATTTATTTATTTACTTGACCACAGCCTTCTTATTCATTATTTTACCGCAGCTCTGCTCTTCATATATAAAACCAGCCTGCAGGTTAATGATGATATAACTCAGATGAGTCACTTCTCAAAGTACAGCTGTTGTAGTCCAGTGGTTAGCACGTTAGATTACGAAGCCACTGATCCGGGTTTGGTCTGAGTAAGTTATTTTTTTATTTTTATTGTTAAGACATTTAATACTGTTAGGGTAGTTGAACATTTGAAGTTCTAATGCAGCTGTTTAGTGAAGCTGTGATAGTGTCATTAGAAACTGAATTGGAAATGACCTTATTTTAATATAGTCAGTCATGAACTGAGGTGGGCCGGTCTGAGGCTTGAAACTCCAGGGCTGAAAAGGAGTCCCACTCCGGCCCTGGATTAACTAGAAGTCAAGTTATTATTTGTTGTTCCTAAAACTTGGATAGGCTACAAGACTTTTATCAGGTAGTGTATACGTGCTTGCATGCTGTACATGGTATACTCAACACCTCTTAACTCTTTCTGATTTGGAGTGTAATTTACTAATGTGCACATTTTGTAAAGCTGCATTTGCATGATAATTGTTGTGAAAAGCGTTAGACAAATGTACTGAAATGGAGATGAATCATTTATGATAACTTCATGGATAATGAACTCAATATGTGACCTTGGACCACAAAACCATTATTGAATAAATGTGCTTTTCATTGATATATACAGTTTGTTATGATTGGACAATAATGGTTGAGATAAAAATATTTGAATGTCTGGATGGTCTAAATCTGTGGCTTAAAAATCACCTTTAAATTTAAACAAATGAAGTTTGTAGCAATGCAAATTTCTAATCAAATTAAGTTGAGGGCAACACAGTAGCACAGTAGGTAGTGCTGTCGCCTCATAGCAAGAAGGTCACTTGTTCAAGCCTTGGTTGGCTCAGTTGGCGTTTCTGTGTGGAGTTTGCATGTTCTCCCTGCATTCGTGTGGGTTTCCTCCGGGTGTTCCGGTTTCCCCCACAGTTTAAACACATGCGGTACAGGTGAACTGGGTAGGCTAAATTGTCTGTAGTGTATGAGTGTGAATGAGTGTGTGAAGATGTTTGGAGCTGGAAGGGCATCCGCTACGTAAAACATGCGCTGGATAAGTTGGCGGTTCATTGCGTTGTGGCGACCCCAGATTAATAAAGGGACTAAGCCGAAAAGAAAATGAATGAATCAATGAAATTAAGTTGATATGTTTACAGTAAAATAAAATACTAAATATATTCATGGTGCAAGTATTTTAATGAGTGCTCTATAAAGGGTTCAAGAACAAGACTTTTCCACTTGCCACAACAGCATTTATTTGCTTAAAAATGCAGCACAAAAAGGTAAATATTTTTATGATTGAAAAAATGTTTGTTAAAATACTATTTTTAAATCTATTGTAATTTTAAATTGTATTATAGTGATTCAAAGCTAAAAATCCAGTCTCGTTACTCGAGTAAATGTCACATGATCCTTCAGAAATCATTATAATATGATCTGATAATTAAGAAACATTATTATTATTATCAGTGTAGAAAGCAGTTGTGCAGCTTCATATTTTTGAGAAACCATGATACATTTATCTTTTCAACATTCATATTTAAAAAAATAATAATAATAAAGGTCAAAATGACTGCCTCAGTTGTTCTAGTGTTAAAGGAGAGAAGATGTTGAAATTAGAGATGCCTGCTGTGTTTTTGCTCCTGAAACATATAGCGGGAGATTTGTTAGCATTTAATCTTCTGTTATTTTAAAATTGGAAAGGATTTTTCTGCTATCTGAGTACTTTTGTTACCATTGTGAAGATTAGAGTCTCTGGTTAGATTAACAATTTGCCTAAGACTGTTAGGACTATGTATTGCTTTATTTAAAGTGCAATTTAAAGGTAAATGGCTCCACAGTAATAGTCATTGCTTGATAGGCTACATGTGCTATCTTTAACTAACCATTAGCAATGAAAGGTATGAGATATGTTAAATATATTACATTGAAAACCGTAGTGCAATTAAAATGAGTTTTCTCAACTAAAACTGAAGCTTATGCTCTCATACTTAAACTTATGTTCCAGCCGCAACCTAGTACTGGGAAACATCCGCACACTCTCACATTCAAACACTCATACACTACAGCCCATTTAGCTTACCCAATTCACCTTTAGCGCATGTGTTTAGACCAGCCTGATCTCACGAGAAAACGTAAGTATTTATACCGGCTAATTCGTACAAATTAGTGGCTAATTCATACTAATTTGTTCAGTCGTACGAAATGTACGATTTTAAAAAGGAGGCGTGGCACCTATCCCAACCCCCAAACCCAATCCTCATTGGGGGATGCGCAAATTGTACTAAATTCAACAAATTAGATTGTACGAATTCATACGAATTAGCCACTAAATCAAAAAGTTACGAATTGCCGTGAGATTGTGTTGGTTTGGACTGTGGGGGAAACTGGAGCACCCAGAGGAAACCGAGACGAACACAGGGAGAACATGCAAACTTCACACAGAAATGCCAACTGACCCCGCCGGGACTTGAACCAGCGACATTCTTGCTGTGAGGTGACAGTGCTAACCACTGAGCCACCGTGTCGCCTCCATGTACATAATAAAGATTATATGTATTACGTCAAAACAAAAACTTTTATTTTGGATGCGATTAATCTTTGCCAAGCACTACAGTCTATTAGTGTTATAATTAATGCCCAGTTTCTTGCACAGACTGATCTTTTCACTTTATTAGACCTCAATGTATACCCAGGACCCACGGGTGTTCATTCAGGTTTGCTTAAATGTTTTTTTTAAAGCTATTAATTAGCATTTTAAAAATCACCAAAAAACTATAGAGCCAGATCACTCTCAAAAATAACACATTTACAAAATAAATTTCATACATGCACAGCACAATTCATATTGACAAAATCTGTAAAAGAATTTTGCAAATTCAAATATGTATGTTTAAAATATGTAAATTCAAAACACAATTCAAAAGGCTGCAACTATAATCCGTAAATTCAAATCATGATTAAAAAATACACAAATCCAATTTGTAAATTCAAAACAGCATTCAAAAATACACAAATCCAATTCATAAATACAAAACACAATTCAAAAGTATGCAAGTCCAATTTGTAAATTCAAAACACGATTCTATAATACACAAATTCAATTCGTAAATTCAAAACACAAGTCAAAAGTACGTAACTCTAATTGGTAAATTCAAAACACGATTAAAAAATACACAAATCCAATTCATAAATTCAAAACACGATTCAATAATACACAAATTCAATTTGTAAATTCAAAACATGATTCAAAAATACACAAATCCAATTCTTAAATTCAAAACACGATTAAAAAATTCACAAATACAATTCATAAATTTAAAACACGATTTAAAAAGACATAAATCTAATTCCTAAATTCAAAACATGATTAAAAAATACACAAATCCAATTTGTTAATTCAAAACACGATTAAAAAATACACAAATCCATATCGTTAATTCAAAACACTATTTAAAAGTATGCAATTCCAATTTATAAATTCAAAACACGATTCAAAAATACACAAATGCAAATTCGTAAATTCAAAACACGATTCAAAAGTAGGTAACTCCAATTCATAAATTCAAAACACGATTCAAAAGTACGTAACTCCAATTCGTAAATTCAAAACATAATTCAAATGTACGTAATTCTAATTCGTAAATTCAAAACACGATTCAAAAATACACAAATTCAATTCGTAAATTCAAAACCAGATTTAAAAGTATGCAACTCCAATTTGTAAATTCAAAACACAATTCAAATGTACGTATTTCTAATTTGTAAATTCAAAACATGATTCAAAAATACTCAAATCCAATTCATAAATTCAAAACAAAATTTAAAAATACACAAATCCAATTCGTGAAATCAAAACCAGATTCAAAAGTACGCAACTGTAATTCGTAAATCCAAAACACGATTCAAAAGTACACAAATCCAATTTGTAAATTAAAAACACAATTCAAAAATACACAAATCCAATTTGTAAATTAAAAACACAATTCAAAAATACATAAATCCAATTCGGAAATTTAAAACATGATTATTAAATGTGCAAATCCAATTAATTTTTACTTGTGAAGTCACAAATTGTGCTTACAAATTAACAAATTGGATTTTGTAAATGTGAAATCAGTTTCATCAAAAAAATCTAAATTAATCTTTACTGTAACAAAATGCTGGCTTCCACACAATGGATTTATATTGGGACATGAGGGAATTAAATTAGCCTATTTGTTTTTTGGTGGATTAAACATTAACTAAATTGGGGGGGTAAAAAAAAAAAACTCAAAAATTGTGTTGTTTCATCTCATTAGTTCAGCTCATTGTTTCAGCTCAGTAGTTTGAACAAACAGCAAACGTCATTTTTGAGTGCTCTACAAGAGAAGAAAAATCATCTTAGATGGCCTGAGGGTGAGGAAACTAACAGCTAATGTTTATTTGTGGCCGAACAATCCCTTTAACAATACACAGATAAGGAGACGCATTAGAAAAGCTTAAGTTAACCTTTTCACATTTTTCCTAGAAGTCAGAATCAATCTCCTAATGCTGTAAGGAAGGATGTTATGAAACGTCTCAGTGTTTCTCAGCGTGTCAAAGGCCAAACGTCACATAAAGTCTACAAACAAACAAACAGGACACTGATCCGCCGCCGGCCACTTTCTGCGAACAGAGACGCTTAATTTAGCTCTGGTTACCTTTAGTAAGCTGATCCAGACATTTACTGTCTGACTTAGCTGGCTGCGTGCGTACGTGTGTGTGTGTGAGTGTGTGCACTGAAAAAACAAAACAAAAACGACTTATTTAAAATGAGTGTGTGGTAATTGTCATATAAAATGTCAAGGTTAACTAGAATTTACTAAGTGAAACGTTAAATATCTACACATTTACTTTATTTAATAAATGGAAAGAGGTCACACATTTGTAATATGGAAATGCTTTCTAATCATTGCAAATAATATGAAGTCAATTTCAATCAAAATGTATTGCCTCGGGCGGCCCACAAAGTCACATCCATTTTTTAGAAATTGTAAAATAAAATTTATCCGACAAAGGCAATAATCATTTTTGACTTTACTTTATTCATTAAATAAATAAAAAATGTATGAGTATCAATTGAATTTTACTTAACCTAACCCTCCTAAATAAATGAAGTATATTTTGCACAATATTACAGTTTTTCTCGATTGCTTTGATGCAGCCGTCAACTGAAACTCCACATTTTCAGAACAGTTAACACACAGGCCTAAACAGCGGCACTCATGGTCAAAATGACACACTATGCTTGCAAAAGGCACATATCGTGTCCAAACATTTAAAATATGCAACAAAAGCTAGATTCACCTTCAAACAACACAACTTGCAAACAGGTATATGAGCTCTTTCAGGCAATCATTACACAATGGACAATAAAATACAAAATACAGAAGTCAGTGCACCACCATTGCTTGCCATTGTAGCTTATTGTCAATGCCATTTGTTGTCTTTCTATTTGGGCTGTCAAATTTGCCTTTTTGCAAAGAATTGGATCCAGAATAAGATATGCTTTCATTACAGTTTTTCTAGTTTGCTTTGACCTGGTTAAAGAAACTAGGTTCCTCTTCATTTTCATGATCACTATCCCAGCAGAGCAGAGGACCGGTCTTGCAAATGTGTAAAGCCTTTCTCATTGGGTTGACACATTTTCCCCACCATTTTTCCAAACAGTTAACACAGATGTCATTCAAGCAGTCCAAACTCCATTGTTTTAGTTTTGGTAACCAAACAGAATCCATCTATTCCTAACTATTAAAAACTACCAACATCAGTATGAAATCACTGAAGCACCGGTTTGACACTCCTTCACACAAATCTTCAATTAGCCATCATTCTGCAAACCTTATATAAACGATGGAAGCTCTGTGTTGTTCTGTGCCAGCATTGATGGAGGAGGTCAATATGGCTATGTCCTATACTCCCAATAGATTTGACTGTATATTAGTTTACATGTGCTTTCTCTAATATTTACAGTATTTTATTACTTTTGTCTGTTTTTTTTTTTTACAGTATTTCAGTTTTCAGCCACAGTTTGAAAAACGTCATGAATTCAATACAATTCAATACAGTTTTTCTCGATTGCTTGGATGTAGTTGTCAACTGAAACTCCACATTTTCAGAACAGTTAACACACAGGCCTAAACAGCGGCACTCATGGTCAAAATGACACATTTTGCTTGCAAAAGGCACATATTGTGTCAAAACATTTAAAATAGGCAACAAAAGCTAGTTTTACCTTCAAACTACACAACTTGCAAACAAGTATATGAGCTCTTTCAATTAATCATTACACAATGGACAACAAATACAGAACTCAGTGCACCACCATTGCTTGTCATTGTAGCCTATTGCCAATGCCATTTGTTGTCTCTATTTGGGCTGTCAAATTTGCCTTTTTGCAAAGAATTGAATCCAGAATAAGAAATGCTTTGATTACAGTTTATATTGAATTCATGACAATTTTCAAACTGTGGCTGAAAACTGAAATACTGTAAAAACAGACAAAAGTAATAAAATACTGTAAGTATTAGAGAAAACACATGTAAACTAATATACAGTCAAATCTATTGGGGGTATAAGACATAGCCAAAATTGACCTCCTCTATCCATGCTGTCACAGAACAACACAGACCTTCCACCGTTTTATAAGGTTTGCAGACTGATTGCTTTTTGAAGATTTGTGTGAAGGAGTGTCAAACCGATGCTTCACTGAATTCATATTGATGTTGGTAGTTTTTAATAGTTAGGAATAGATGGTTTCTGTTTGGTTACCAAAACTAAAACAATGGAGCTTGGACTGCTTGAATGACATCCGTGTTAGCTGTTTTGAAAAATGGTGGGGAAAATGTGTCAACCCAATGAGAAAGAGTTTACACATTTGCAAGACTGGTCTTTTGCTCTGCTGGGATAGTGAAAATGAAAATGAAGAGGAACCTAGTTTCTTTAACCACGTCAAAGCAAACAAGAAAAACTGTATTGTAATGCCGACTGGAATAATTTGCTTCATGAATTTAGCTTTTTTTTTTTTTTCCCCTCTTTCCCCTCCCCTTTCTTAGAGAATAATGGAGATTAAAGCTGAAGGTGCACATCACAAATTCATTTTTGTGGATGAAGCTGGCTTCAACCTCTGTAAGGTGAGGAGACGTGGGAGGAACATCATTGGGCAGAGGGCCACTGTCACAGTGCCAGGTCAGAGGGGTGCCAATATCACCATGTGTGCTGCCATCTCCAATGATGGGGTCCTTTGCCACATACCAACTATTGACCCATACAATACAGAACGCCTCATCACATTTCTTGATGCATTGAAAGAAATACTGATTCCACCTGAAGAGAGAGGGCTGCTGAGGCCTGGCATGACTCTGTATTTCATAATTTGGGACAATGTGGCTTTCCACCACTCTCGTCTTGTGAACGAATGGTTTGCAGCACAGCCTCGTATTACGATGCAATTCCTCCCTGCATACTCTCCTTTTCTAAATCCAATTGAGGAGTTCTTCTCTGCTTGGAGGTGGAAGGTGCATGATCACCGGCCATATGAGCAGATGCCCCTCCTGGAGGCAATGAATGCTGGTTGCCTGACAATATGTGCAGAGAACTGCCAGGGATGGATACGCCATGCAAGGAGGTATTTCCCTTGGTGCATTGCAAGGGAAAACATTCAATGCGATGTTGATGAGAACCTGTGGCATAATCGCCAAGAACGAATGGACTAAATGTGAAAGAGAAAATGTGTTTGTATTTTTTTTAATTTAATTTAATTTTAATTTTATATATATATATATATATATATATATATATATATATATATATATATATATATATATATATATATATATCTCCATTTGAGTTCGTAAAGTAATATTGCATACTGATTGCTGTATTTTGTCATCCATTGTATAATGATTGATTGAAAGAATAAATTAATTTGACCACAAGTTGTGGTGTTTGATGGAAATATTTGCTTATGTAGCATGTTTTTAATGTTTTGTAAGTGTTAGAGCATTTTGCTAACAAAATTAGTCATTTTGGCCATTGAGCTTCAGTTTTATCCTGTGTGTTAACTGTTTTGAAAATCTGATGTCAGAGTGGGCAAATGTGTTTAAGCAATCGAGAAAAACTGTAAAATACTGTAAACATTAGAGAAAGCACGTGTAAACGAATATACAGTCAAATCTATTGGGAGTATAGGACATAGCCATATTGACCTCCTCCATCAATGCTGGCACAGAACAACACAGAGCTTCCATCGTTTATATAAGGTTTGCAGAATGATGATATTGAATTCATGATGTTTTTCAAACTGTGGCTGAAAACTAAAATACTGTATAGAAAAAACAAACAAAAAAAACAGACAAAAGTAA
Organism: Danio rerio; assembly: GCF_049306965.1. Lineage (NCBI taxonomy): Eukaryota > Metazoa > Chordata > Actinopteri > Cypriniformes > Danionidae > Danio > Danio rerio. The sequence goes on along the minus strand of NC_133182.1, from coordinate 7,274,148 downwards.
AAAAAATACTGTAAATATTAGAGAAAACACAAGTAAACCAATATACTGTCAAATCTATTGGGAGTATAGGCCACTATTGGCCTCCTCCATCAATGCTGGCACAGAACAACACAGACCTTCCACCGTTTGTAATGTTTGCAGAATGATTGCTGATTGAAGAATTGTGTGAAGGAGAGTCAAACCGATGCTTCAGTGAATTCATACTGATCTTGGTAGTTTCTAATGGTTAGGAATAGATTATTTCTGTTTGGTTACCATAGCTAAAACAATGGAGTTTCCACTGCTTGAATGACATCTGTGTTAACTGTTTTGAAAAATGGAGGGGAAAATGTGTCAACCCAATGAGAAAGAGTTTACACATTTGCAAGACATGTCTTCTGCTCTGCTGGGATAGTGATAATGAAAATGAAGAGGAACCTAGTTTCTTTAACCAGGTCAAAGCAAACAGGAAAAACTGTAACAAGTTAAATGTACTTGAAATAGAATTAGTATAATTTACTTCACTTCTACTCATGCAGATTGTTACGAGGATTTTATCAAGCAAACCTTAAGAGTGTTTGTTTATGCTGCATTGTGTACACCTCAACTATAAAGCTTAATTTTATTTATTTATATACGTTTCTTATATACACTCAATGGTCACTTTATTAGGTACACCTGTCCAACTGCTCGTTAATGCAAATTTCTAATCAGCCAATCACATGGCAGCAACTCAACGCATTTAGGCATGTAGACATTTCCTGCTGCAGTTCAAACCCAGCATCAGAATGGGGAAGAAAGCTGATTTAAGAGACTTTGAATGTGGCATGGTTGTTGATGCCAGACAGGCTGCTCTGAGTATTTCTGAGACTGCTGATCTACTGGGATTTTCATGCACAACCATCTCTAGGCTTTACAAAGAATTGGCTGAAAAAGAGAAAATATCCAGTGAGCGGCAGTTCTGTGGGCGCAAATGACTTGTTGATGCCAGAGTTCAGAGAAGAATGGCCAGACTGAACATGACATTGACACCCTCTGCCAATGCATTGATGAAATTAACAATTGGATGTGCCAAAACTTTCTTCAGTTAAACAAAGAGAAAACTGAAATATTTGCGTTTGGGAACAGAGATGTGGTTCTCAAGGTGAATGCGTAACTTGACACTAAAGGTAAAACAACAAAAAATAAGGTCAAGAATCTTGGTGTGACTCTGGAGTCAGATCTGAGTTTCAGTAGTCATGTCAAAGCAGTCAGTAAATCAGCATACTATCATCTCAAAAACATAGCAAGAATCAGATGCTTTGTTTCCATTGAGAAACTTGTTCATGCTTTTATCAGCAGCAGGGTGGATTACTGTAACAGCCTCCTCACTGGTCTTCCCAAAAAGACAGTCGAATAGTTGCAGCTCATCCAGAACACTGTGGCCAGGATTCTGACCAGAAGCAGGAAATCAGAGCACATCACACCTGTCCTCAGGTCTTTACACTGGCTCCCAGTTACATTCAGAATAGATTTTAAAGTATTATTACTGGTCTATAAATCACTAAATGGCCTAGGAGCTCAATACATTACAGATATGCTCACTGAATACAAACAGATCACTCAGATCTTTAGGATCATATAAACTAGAAATTCCAAGAGTTCAGTCAAAGCAGGGTGTATCAGCTTTCAGCTATTAACAGCGCCCCCTGCTGCTGGAATCGACTTCCAGAAACATCAGATGTGCTCCAACATTACACACATTTAAATCAAGACTGAAAACACATCTGTTTAGCTGTGCCTTTACTGAATGAGCACTGTGCTACGTACAACAGATCACACATTATGTTCTTTTTCATTCTTTTACAACCTGTTTAACACATTATCATCTGTTTTTAATCATTTCTATTGTTTGTTTTAATTTTCTTACACTTGTCTCTTTTGTTCCTGTTTATGTAAAGCACTTTGAATTGCCACTATGTATGAAATGTGCTATATAAATTACCTTGCCGGGTAGATACTTTATTTATTTACATGTATGTATGTATGTATGTATGTTTATTTGCAAAAAAATGGCACATGGAGTGCATTGAATAATTTGCCTTTTAATGTTATTAATTTGTATAATTATAATGTTATATATTAATGTTATATGTTAATAATATTTAAAATAACATTAGATGTTAATATTAATGTTATTATTTGTATTTTTAATTGACATGTCACATTATATCAATGAAGATTTTTAGGACTTTTTAAGAAACTAAGGGTTTTTGTCATTGAGAAGGTAAATAAATCAAATAATTGTTATGTAATATGTACAGTAATTCATTCATATTTGTGTTTATCTTTCACATATTATATTATATTATTTCTTCATACATTTTCTTTTCGGCTTAGTTCCTTTATTAATTTGGGGTCGCCACAGCAGAATGAACCGCCAACTTATCGAGCATATGTTTTACGCAGTGCATGGCCTTACAGCTGCAACCCATCTCTGGGAAATATATTATATTATATTATATTATATTATAGAGGCGATGCAGTGGCGCAGTAGGTAGTGCTGTCGCCTCACAGCAAGAAGGTCGCTGGTTCGAGCCTCGGCTGGGTCAGTTGGCGTTTCTGTGTGGAGTTTGTCATGTTCTCCCTGTGTTCACGTGGGTTTCTCAAGGTTCTCCGGTGTCCCCCACAGTTCAAAGACATGTGGTACAGGTGAATTGGGTAGGCTAAATTGTCCATAGTGTATGTATGTGTGAATGAGTGTGTATGGATGTTTCACAGAGATGGGTTGCTGCTGGAAGGGCATTCGTTGTGTAAAAACATGCTGGATAAGTTGTTGTTTCATTCCGCTGTGGCGCCCCTGGATTAATAAAGGGACTAAGCTGAAGAGACAATGAATAAAAAAATTTATATATTATTATATATTTTATTTTGTTATATTTTATTAATTTATATTAAATTATATAATATTATTTTTCATTATATATTTTATTCTGTTATATCTTATTAATTTATATTAAATTATATTTTATTATATATTTTATTTTGTTATATTTTATTAACTTATATTAAATTATATTATATTATTTTTCATTATATATTTTATTTAGTTATATTTTATTAATTTATATTAAATTATATTATATTATATTTTATTATATATTTTATTTTGTTATATTTTATTAATTTATATTAAATTAAATTATATTATATTTTATTATATATTTTATTTTGTTATATTTTATTAATTTATATTAAATTATATTATATTTTATTATATTATATTATATTTTATTATACTTTATTATATTTCATTATATTATATATTATATTTTATTACATTATATTTTATTTTAATATATTATATTACATTACATTATATTATTTTCTAGTGTATAATATTTTATTATAAAGTTTCTTGTATGTAAAAACAACTGAAGTAAGGGTAAAGTCTAACAGAATATTCTGCTATATCAGAATAACAAACGTGTGTGTGTATTTGCTCTCTTCCTATTTCTCCAGTGTGAAAACAGTTTACCTTTTCTCCTTCACAAGGGGAAGTGAAGCAGTGGTTTATTGTGTATGTGTGTGTGTGTGTGTTGTAAACTAGAGGAGGGAATCAGCAGCACTGCGCCATTGATTTGCAAATGACTCTGTAATTAGCTGTTTGCAATAGGGCATTAGTGCATGCGTGCTTGCATGTGTGTGTGTGTGTGTGTGTGTGTTTGAGTAAGAGCAGCCCTTAAGCACAGTTTTTGTGATTGTGTGTCACTCTTGTCTTGGGTAAATGAGGATGCTCCGTGATAAGCAGATAACACTAATTAGTTCTCCACCCATTTACTTGTTAACAGTGTTTGTGTGGATTTGTGCTCCCCCTTTACACACACACACACACACACACACACCCGCTGCTTCTGCCCGCTGGCCATGTTAACAGCTCATTTAAGCAGAAGGAGACCAATTTAAGCCTAATTAATTATGCCAAGTGGCTTTTCCACAGCAAACACTGGAAATAATGCGAAGAGACACTTCATATATGAACTGGGCTTATCGGATCATAACTCACGCGCCGGACACAAGCACATAAACAAAGAGCAGCTCGTTAATAAGCATATTGTGCATACATTTGCATTTCATTAATTTGCTGTTTTTTTAATCTGTCTGTAGAAACTGAAGCAATCTGTTTTTAGGGGAGAGGGAATGAAACGCTTTGTATTTTAGGTTGTTTTTAATGTTGAAGTACAATGTTTACATGTCAAAATCAACAACTAAAGTATTTAAAATATATCATTTTTTTTATTTAAATGTCATATTTTATTTATTTTTAATGTTTTGCAAAGTGTTTTTGATCATTTTGTAGAGTTAAAATTTATTGTATTGTTTTTTTTCAATGTTAAATTATGTTTACTTGACAAAATCAATAACTAAATCATTTTAAATGCATCCTTTTTTGTTTAAATGTCATATTTGTTTAATTATTTTTTTAATAATTTTGCATAGTGTGTTTGGTCATTTTCTAGGGGGAAAATCCATTGTAGTTGTAGGTTGCCTAAAGTTGAATTACAATGTTTACTTAGTCAAAATTAATAACTAAGTAATTTAAAATGCATCTTTTTTGTTTAAATGTCATATTTTTTTTATTAATTTTAATGTTTTGCATAGTGTGTTAAACTATAGAATTGTTTTTAAAATTTCATATTTTATTTATTTTTAATCTTTTGTGTGTTTGGTCATTTTGTAGAGTAGAAAATGTATTGTAGTTTGTTTTTTAACCTTTAATTATAATAATGTTTACTTGACAAAATCAGTAACTAAATGCATCCTTTTTTGTTTAAATGTCATAAATTTTAATTATTTTTAATCATTTTGCATAGTGTATGGGGTCATTTTCTAGGTTGCTTAATGTTGAATTATAATGTTTACTTGACAAAATTAATAACTAAATCATTTTAAATGCATCCTTTTTTGTTTAAATGTCTTTTTTTTCTTTAATAATTGTCTGTAGTGTGTTTGGTCATTTTCTAGGGGGAAAATCCATTGTAGTTGTAGGTTGCCTAATGTTGAATAACAATGTTTAATAACTAAATAATTTAAAATGCATCATTTTTGTTTAAATGTCATATTTTTTTATTAATTTTAATGTTTTGCATAGTGTGTTTGGTCATTTTGTAGGAAAAATAAAACATGTATTGTAGTTGTAGGTTGTTTTTAATGTTGAATTACAATGTTTACTTGACAAAATCCACAACTAAATCATTTTAATCCATTTTTTGTTTAAATGTCATATTTGTTTAATTATTTTTAATAATTTTGCAGTGTGTGGGCTCATTTATAGGAAAAAACACATGTTTTATAGTTGTAGGTTGTTTTGAATATTGAATTATAATGTTTATCTGACAAAATTAATAACTAAAACATTTAAACTATATAATTGTTTTTAAAATGTCGTATTTTATTTATTTTTAACCTTTTGTGTGTTTGGTCATTTTGTAAAGGAGAAAATGTATTGTAGTTTGTTTTTTAATGTTTAATTATAATGTTTACTTGAAAAAATCAGTAACTAAATGATTTTAAATGCATCCTTTTTTGTTTAAATGTCATAAATTTTAATTATTTTTAATCATTTTGCATAGTGTATGGGGTCATTTTCTAGGGGGAAAAATAATTGTAGTTGTAGGTTGCTTAATGTTGAATTATAATGTTTACTTGACAAAATTAATAACTTAATCATTTTAAATGCATTTTTTGTTTAAATGTCTTTTTTTAAAATAATTGTACGTAGTGTGTTTGGTCATTTTCTAGGGGAAAAATCCATTGTAGTTGTAGGTTGCCTAATGTTGAATTACAATGTTTACTTAGTCAAAATTAATAACTAAATAATTTAAAATGTTTTTTTTTTGCTTAAATGTCATATTTTTGATAATTCTTAATGTTTTGCAAAGTGTGTTTGGTCATTTTGAAGGAAAAAAAAAACATGTATTGTAGTCGTAGGTTGTTTTTAATGTTGAATTATAATGTTTACTTGACCAAATCAATAACTAAATCATTTAAAATCCTTTTTTGTTTTAATGTCATATTTGTTTAATTATTTTTAGTCATTTTGCATAGTGTGTGGGGTCATTTTGTAGGAAAAAAAATCCATTGTAGTTGTACAGTAGGTTGCCTAATGTTGAATTACAATGTTTAATTGATCAAAATTAATAACTAAATAAATTCAAATGTATCTTTTTTTGTGTAAAAGTCATATTTTTGATTAATTTTAATGTTTTGCATAGTGTGTTTGGTAATTTAGTAGGAAGGACATTGTATTTTAGATTGTTTTTAATGTTGAATTATAATGTTTACTTGGCAAAATCAATAACTAAATCATTTTAAATGCATCCTTTTTTGTTTGAATGTCATATTTTAAATAATTTTGCAAAGTGTGTTTGGTTATTTAGTCGGAAAAAACATTGTATTTTAGATTGTTTTTAATGTTGAATTATAATTTTTGCTTGGTATTAAATAAATCATTGGAAATGTATCCTTTTTTTGTTTAAATATCATATTTTTTATTATTTTTAATGTTTTGATTAGTGTTAGTGATTAGTTTTAGGTTGTTGTAATGTTGAATTACAATGTTTACTTGTCAAAATCAATAACTAAAACGATTTAAATATATCCTTTTATGTTTAAATGTAATATTTTTGGTTATTTTGATGTTTTGCATAGTGTGTTTGGTCATTATTAGGTTGTTTTTCATGTTGAATTAATGTTTACTTGGCAAAATCAATAACTAAAACAATTAAACTACGTAACTTTTAGTGTAAATGTCATATTTTGGATTATTTATGATTTATTATTAATCATTTTGCATAGTGTGTTGGGTCATGTTGTAGGAAATAAAACTTATTGTAGTTGTAGGTTGTTTTCAATGTTGAATTAGTTTTTACTTAAAATCAGTAACTAAAAAATTTTACATGCATCCTTTTTTGTTTAAATGTCATATTTTTTATTATTTTTAATCATACAAACAGTATTGTAGTTGTAGGTTGTTTTGAATATTGAATTACAATGTTTATTATAAATATATAATTTTTTAAAGTTATTTTTACTCATTTTGCATAGTGTGTTTGGTCATTTTGTAGGGACAAAACATATTAAAAAAAAACAGTTTTAGTTTTTTTTATTAAAAAAATGTCTATTATAATATATACTATTTCTATACTATAATTATAAAATTTATCTGACAAAATCAGTAACTAATTAAAAAATATATTTTTTACTTATTCATTGCAGTTTTAAAAAATTCTGATTTATTTGTAAGCACAGATCCTGTTTTAATGAAAGGAATGGCATCACGAGGATGAGGACTGGAATATGATGATGATATTCACAGGGATAACTTACACTGTAACATTAAACTGAAATAATGTTTAACAGCATAAGCTTTTTACTGTGTTTTGATTTTAAAAACGCAGATTTGGTCAGCAGAACTGGTTTTGGAAACATAAAATAATTATTTGAAATAAATACGAATACAGAATCCGAACATGAATATAATATAATAATAATAAACTACTTTTATTCTAGCCAAAATAAAACTAATAAGACTTAGAAGCAAAAATATTATCAGACATACTGTGAAAATTTCCTTGCTCTGTTAAACATCATTTGGGAAAAATTTTAAAAAGAAAAAAAATAGAAATGAGGCTAATAAATATGAATGTAACTATAAATATAACTGTTTATATATACATTTTTAGATAGAATTATTATTTTATTTATTAATATAAACAATTCTAATTAATAAATGACTGGTATCAAAAAACATAAAATAATTATTTGATATAAATAATAATTGTGCGTGAGTGTATATAGGATTAATCGCGATAAATTGCATCCAAAATAAAAGTTTGTGTACAAAATAAAAAGTTTGTAATATATATGTATATATATATATATATATATATATATATATATATATATATATATATATATATATATATATATATATATATATAACATTTATATTTATGGTAATTAGGCAAGTTATTGTATAGTGATGGTTTGCTCTGTAGGCTAACAATTTTGACATTAAAATTTAAAAACTGCTTTTATTCTAGCCGAAATAAAACAAATAGGACTTTCTCCAGAAAAAAAAAATTATCAGACATACTGTGAAAATTACCTTGCTCTGTTCAACATCATTTGGGAAATATTTAATATTTGGGGCGTCAAAATCTGACTTCAACTGTATGTATATATATATATATATATATATATATATATATATATATATATATATTCAATAAATAATAAAAAACTGTACGCTTCATTTAATGTCGATCTTGCTCATAAAAATCCCAAAGGCACCAAGTTATCTTATGAACTTATGAAAACAAAGTTGGATTACAAGCTAATTTGGAAAGTGTATTACTCTGATCTGTTCAAGTAGATTCACTGGCAGAAATATTGATCCAGAAGTCAATAGGCAACACGCACGTGCACACACACACACACACACACACACACACACACACACACACACACACAGCTCATCCGATCTTCATCTTATGATTTATCCTCTTCTAGAAGCTTGGGAAGGGTTAAGCAGATTTGGAGTCAGTCTGCTCTCAAAGTGTTAAAACAGATTGGGCCTGTTTGCGTGCTGAGTGTGTGTGTGTTAAAAGTGTCTGAGAGTCAGATTAATAGAGAAAATGATCTTCGCTGAGCTCTTTTCTCCCCTTCTGTTTTCAACTATTAATGTCATCACTTCAATATCGGTACATTTTAATTATCTGTATCATTAATTGCAATTGGTGGAATCAGCTTAAGTTTGTTTGTGTGTGTCAGTGTGCGTGTGTGTGTATTTTGACTAACTCTGAGCAGTACAGTTCAAATATGAAATTTAGAATGTTCCGAGTTTAGAATGCCAGAATTCCAAACCAAGTTTTCAAACCTGCCACTTTTCTTGATTGAAGCTTGTTGTGTTGCTATGGAAACTAACACATTGCGAAATTTGAAAAGAACTATTCTACGCTTAAAGGTGAAACTATTTACTATAACACTTTACTGAAAATGAAAGCGTTTTATATATATATATATATTTTATTTTTATTTTATATATATATATGCTCCGTGAGCATCGCTCAAAACTTCGGGCTGCAGAGAGAATTTGGCGGAAAACTAAAAATCCTGCACATCTCTTAACATACCAAACTCTTCTGTCCTCTTTCTCAGCTGAGGTTACTTCTGCAAAGCAGACGTATTACCGTCTGAAAATCAACAATGCCACTAATCCTCGCCTACTTTTTAAAACATTTTCCTCCCTCCTCTATCCTCCTCCTCCACCCGCATCCTCCACACTTACTACTGATGACTTTGCTACATTCTTCTGCACCAAAACTGCAAAAATCAGTGCTCAATTTGCTGCACCTACAACAAACACGCAAGATACAACACCAACACCACACACACTCACCTCTTTTTCTCAGCTCTCTGAGTCTGAGGTGTCCAAACTTGTGCTATCTAGCCATGCAACCACCTGTCCACTCGATCCCATTCCCTCTCATCTCTTGCAAGCCATCTCTCCTGCAGTCATACCAACACTGACTCACATAATTAACACATCTCTTGACTCTGGTTTATTCCCCACTACATTTAAGCAGGCTAGGGTAACCCCACTGCTAAAGAAACCCAACCTGGACCATACGCTACTTGAAAACTACAGACCAGTATCCCTGCTTCCATTCATGGCCAAGATTCTGGAGAAAGTAGTGTTCAATCAAGTCCTGGACTTTCTTACTCAAAACAATCTCATGGACAACAAGCAATCCGGCTTTAAGAAAGGCCACTCAACTGAGACTGCCCTGCTCTCGGTCGTGGAGGATCTCAGACTGGCTAAAGCAGACTCTAAATCATCAGTCCTCATTTTGCTGGACTTGTCAGCTGCTTTTGACACTGTCAACCACCAGATCCTGCTATCTACGCTTGAGTCACTGGGCGTTGCGGGCACTGTTATACAATGGTTCAGATCTTACCTCTCTGACAGGTCATTCAGGGTGTCTTGGAGGGGAGAGGTGTCCAACCTACAGCATCTAAACACTGGGGTACCTCAAGGCTCTGTTCTTGGGCCACTTCTCTTCTCCATCTACACATCATCTCTAGGACCAGTCATCCAGAGACATGGATTCTCCTACCACTGCTATGCTGATGACACCCAGCTATACCTCTCTTTTCATCCTGATGATCCCTCGGTTCCAGCTCGTATCTCAGCCTGCCTGTTGGATATTTCACACTGGATGAAAGATCATCATCTTCAGCTGAACCTCGCAAAAACGGAAATGCTTGTAGTTTCTGCCAACCCGACTCTACACCATAACTTTTCAATCCAGATGGATGGGGCAACCATTACTGCATCCAAAATGGTGAAAAGCCTTGGAGTAACGATTGATGACCAACTAAACTTCTCTGACCACATTTCTAGAACTGCTCGATCGTGCAGATTTGCACTCTATAACATCAGAAAGATCCGACCCTTCTTATCTGAACATGCAGCTCAACTCCTTGTTCAAGCTCTTGTTCTCTCCAAACTGGATTACTGCAACTCTCTACTAGCTGGGCTTCCAGCTAACTCTATCAAGCCTCTTCAACTGCTCCAGAATGCAGCAGCACGAGTTGTCTTCAATGAACCTAAACGAGCACATGTCACTCCGCTGCTAGTCCGTTTGCACTGGCTGCCAGTTGCTGCTCGCATCAAATTCAAAACTCTGATGTTTGCCTACAAAGTGACTTCTGGCCTAGCACCTTCTTATCTGCACTCACTTCTGCAGATCTATGTGCCCTCCAGAAACTTGCGTTCTGTGAATGAACGTCGCCTCGTGGTTCCATCCCAAAGAGGGAAAAAATCACTTTCGCGAACGCTCACGCTCAATCTGCCCAGTTGGTGGAATGAACTCCCTAACTGCATCAGAACAGCAGAGTCACTCGCTATTTTCAAGAAACGACTAAAAACTCAACTATTTAGTCTCCACTTCACTTCCTAAGCTGCAATTGCCTCTTTGAATATCACACTAATTGTACAAAAAAAAAAAAAAAAAAAAAAAAAAAAAAAAAAAAACTACTAACACTTCCCTTCTTAGACTTTACAGACCTGAAACTTGCCTTTAGTACTTATTCATTGTTGCTCTTAGTTGTGTAAATTGCTTCCTTGTCCTCATTTGTAAGTCGCTTTGGATAAAAGCGTCTGCTAAATGACTAAATGTAAATGTAAATATATATATATATATTTATATTTGGGATGTCCAGATCTGATCACTTGATCGAAAATTGTGCCGCGGTTTCAAACTCGAAATCAGACGTTACCTCTCGATCAGCACTTGAATATATATATATATATATATATATATATATATATATATATATATATATATATATATATATATTCTCATTGTATTTAATACATCTACAGTATAGTAATGCAGTGGCACAGAGTTAGACCTCTTTTTTGACTTCACACAGAAACAGCACCGTGTGCGGCATGACATCACTTTGTTGCAGAGATACTATTGGTTAAGAGCTGACAAAGTAGAACACGGAAGCAGCTTGAAGCAGAATGCGCGAATATGTGGTCTGAAGGCATTAAAAAAGTTGAGGACGACAACATTGCCATAGCAAACTGATGTGTGTATTTGTTGGATTGCCTGGTGGGTATCTTAAGTTGAGGTGCTATTTATATTGTTTTTATATTACTTTTTTATATTTACTGTTGCAGAAGTGAAGAATTGATGTTATTTATTACTAGATTGTTCAAGCTACCTCACAGAAGTGCTCTGTTTCTTAACAGAGTTGTTGAATGTTAAAATAAGGGGAATTACATAAAAAATAAGAAACATGCTGGATCATTTTCCTCGCTCTATTTTTTTAATGTATTATAGAAGTATCGTATCGGGTTTCGGTATCGGTAGATACTCAAATTTAAATGACTCGGGCTCGAGGGCAAAAAATCTGATCGGGACATCCTTTATATATATATATATATATATATATATATATATATATATATATATATATATATATATATATATATATATTAGGGCTGCACAATATATAATTTCAGCATCGAAAACGCAATATGATCATTCGTAATAGTCACATCTCGAGTATACGCAATATTGGGTCTGGATTATAATTATCTAATATAATAAAATATATATTATAATAATATTAAAAGTGTTTTTTGAGGCCTGTCACTGTGTGAGGGATTTATAAGCATTGAGGACTAGGAAATTGTACCGAATTTATTTGTTTATAAAACAAACATTATATGCAGCATTGTTTTACATTTGATTATTCAAATACTGCATACCTGAATGCAGTTTAACTCCTCGGAAAACTATCAAGCGCTGTTTATTTAATATGTATCTTTTTCTTTATTGAATTTGTTCATGCTTGTAGGTTGTTTCTTTTATTTTATGCATATGCACTGCACTGCACTACAGAATCATCCCAATAAATCTAAAATGATAAATTCTTTCCAATTAGTTATTTAACAAAGTTAAGCTGTATTCATATGGCAACATACATTGCAGAATAAAAACATTTGCAATGATTTTTCCAATATCGTGCAGCCCTAATATATATATTATATATAGCACAACCCTCACAAATCTACCTTTTTAATTCAGATTTTTAATAGGATATACAATATTATATTTGTGCATTAGATTAGTCAGTACTGAAGCCAAATCTGAAGCTTATCTAACAACACAACTTACATAACGGTCCAAAAACTAGTACAGCCAAATTTATGTGTTAGAGAAAAATATTAAATATACATTTAAAAAATAGCAATAAATAAATAAATAAAAAATAAGTTGAAATTTTGTAGGTTGTTATATATTTTTTCCAATATTTTGCTTGAATTTAATTGTACTATCTTTCAGTTTATAAACATGTTTGGTGACTAAAATATTATTTTAATAAATGTATCTGTATAATAAATCTGTTTTGTTTAATTGTAACAAAATATATTGCCTATAGTCACTGAGAAATGAATAAGAGTATTTAATTTTAAAATTGGCTGTACTAAATTTGCTGAGCACTGTATATATATATATATATATATATATATATATATATATATATATATATATATATATATATATATATATATATATATATATATATATATATCAGGGCTCAACAATAAGGACTACCCGGTGGCCCAGGGCCAGCGTGAGAGACACTTGGGACATTAGACCGGATCATTACTGGCCCGATTAGGACAGTGCTGCCTTGTCACTTACATTTAATTTGTCTGACTATTTGTCAATTGCGTGCATTTTAAGTTTGTGCTTTTAAGTCTTTAAACACTACCTTTTCTGTGATGTAGAAAAGTTTCCGGTTCCTCTTATCTGATTGAGCATGCAATTTTTTCCGTAACCTGGTAACAATCAGTACAGCAAAGAAACGGCAACATGGCAGCAACATCAAATTATAAGGCTAAAAGAAAATGTCTGTTTATAACATCTTGGAAGTAGACATTTACGTGGGAACAACACGACAAAATAAAAATGAAGTGATGTTTTGCACAGTTTTCCGTCAGTTTGACAAGTCAGCCACCTTTTGTTAAATAATTTCAAACCGCAATAAAATACCTCCACATTTTCCATACTGCTGTTTTTGCTTGCATAACACTTTTATTTACATTTTTTTTAAGTATTGAAATTCTAGATTTACAGACTTTATTTTTGACACTTTAATTAAAATATGTGGCTAAAAATAGCTATTAACTTCCTTTTTTTTGGTGGGGCCAGTGAAAATTTTGGCAGGGCAAGTAAAAATCTAAACCACTGGCCCGATCAGACCAGTAGAAAAAATCCTTAGCGTTGAACCCTGTATATATATATATATATATATATATATATATATATATATATATATATATATATATATATATATACATACACACACACACACACACAGAATATGAACTTTCATAGATTGCTGGAGAATGTTTACATGGACTAAACACACACACACACACACACACACACACACACACACACACACACACACACACACACACACACACACACACACACACACACACACCTGCTCTAATTCTACTCATTGATTAGACTCACACAGCTGATGCTGCTCAAAGACACGTTGCTGCCGAGTCTTGTTGAACAGTTTTGTAAACATTACAATTGCGTTTTCCTTGTCATGTTTTTGGAACCTCACCTTGTTTGTTTGTTTACGTTGCCTGCTGCCTACCTGTACTGACTTTCACCTGTGTACTCGACTACGACTCTGGATTTGCCTGTTTACATCTGTTTGCTCCTGTGTTGATCATTGCTTGCCTGACCATCTCTGCATAATAAACATGCGTTTGGATCTATACTCCCTTGTCTAGGGCTGGGTATCGAGCTTGATACTTTTTAAGGACCGACCGAATCGTCTTGATACTATCGAGTATAGAAAAAATTATTTTTGTTCAGTACCAAATTTCGATACGCAAGAGTACAATCTTGTCAACATCAGTGAGCTAGAAAACCTGCGGCATCCCTAATGTGGCCGGACCAAATGCTAGTGATTGGCTGCGGCGAGGCTGTCAGGAAAGTCAATAGTTTAGGGCGGTTACGCCCACTCGCTCAGAGCTTGTCAAATGTGAGGCTGTAACGCATACACTACATTTTAAAGCATTTTTGCACTGTTTGACTGCAAGAAGATCACGCTGGCGCAGTCATAACAACGTGCCCACCAAAAGCGTAATCCTCCGTGACTGATGAGGATAACTGCGCGATGGCTGGGGCTCCAAAAGGTAAACAGACTGCGATGATGGCCCTTTCCCACCTCCTCTGCCTCAAAATCATTTTAAAGTAAGAAGAACTTTGTGATGTAACTTTTGCTTTTTGTCGCTATTAATACACGCACTGCGGGCTACTGCACACACACATCAGGGCCATACCATTACATAAACTGCGTGGGGGTAAATCAAGACTGAACCATTCACTGCTTATACTACACTTCGCATATTTAGCAGTGGCACAGATGGCAGAACTCGCCGAACAGATCCGCCACTTTTGACGCTTATGAACAGTCATAAAGTCCTCGTGCTGCAGGAATTAGGAGGTTTGCTGAAAGTGCGCAGCTGTCGTGCAGTGAGGTGTCTGCGTCTTTAATAAACTTTGACAGTTTGTGTTCACCGAACAGTAAGAATGATTAATAAATCCATATGACACAGCCCCTTAAAAGTCACGTCTTTCAGTTTCGGGGTTAGGCGCGTTTTGCACTCACACACAAGTGTACTGTGCCAAAGCCCAAGTAAATCTTGCTCTGGCACACTGATAGTGCGAGTACACCGTAAAAGAACGTGTAAACTGGACAAGCAAAAAAATCTGATAAAGGCAACAAATCGGAATTGGGCATCCAGACCAGACAGTGTAAACGGGGTTTGTGTGGGGTAAATTTATGAATCTTTTTTTTGGACTTAGGCTGTGTATCTTTATGTACTGTTTCGATGGCTTTAAATGCCTAGCTGAGTTGATGCTAAAATGCTTTAAGGTTAACAGTAAATGATGAAGTTTACATCACATAAAACTTGTTATTTAAATGTCCTAATCCTTGGCTGCATTAACAGTTTAGCTTTCATGTTTTCTTCACATTATTGTTATAGTCTCTGCTCCTGCTGAATGGTGAATGCCACAGGGCCGTTACAATTTTACAGTTAAAGGTTTGCTGCCTTTTTCTACTGTGGAGAAAGATTAGATTTACTGGACATGCATTTTTCAATGCCCAGAAAGGAACCAAAAACAGTCAAAATATAATATAAAATATGATACTGATATACAGTAAGTGGTTCAGTCATAATTATATGAAGCTGCGAGTATACTCCTGTGTGCAAAGTAAACAACAACAACTTTGTTCAACGATTTATCTATGAGAGGATCAGAAAGCTCTTGGAGTAAATCCAAAATATCTTCATTTGAAGATTATTAATGACAGAATTTCAATTTTTGGCTGAAGTAAACCTTTATTGTGTTATCTACACTTTGTTAATTTTGTGCATTTGTTTCTTTGTTTATTGGTCTTAGAGATAAGCCTGATGTGAAAAGTGTCACAAACATCCTGAAAAAATAAAAACCAAAGCCCTACCCTTGTCCCTGTTCACTTTACAATAATATTAATTATAATAATTACAAAATACATTGTGCTGCAAAAAGACATTCATGTGTATATAATAATAATGAAATTTTGTGAATCAAATAATGTAAATAATATAATAATAATAATAATAATAATGTTAAAATATATTTTAATGTATATTTAATAGGGATTTAACGGTATCAGAATTTCACGGTACAGTAATACCTCGGTATGAATGTCATGGTACGGTATTTATTGAATCATTTACAGGAAAAAACAAAACTTATGAAAATACTCCAAAAAAGTGCCAAAAGTGTCAATGACATACAAATCAGCCATCTATCTGTAAGCTTTGAAACAGGAACTTCAATTTTAATAACAAAAAAATATTAAACCATGTAAAAAAAATAAAGTTTCAATTTAGTATTGTTGAAAACTCATCACATTCAACATTTAATCACTCACTCACTTAGATAGAGATGGGTTTAAAGGAAAATTATCATATAAATATAATCTGGTAAAAGCTGGTATCTCTGGGCATTTACAATGTCCCCTGCAACAGAAAAAAACCCTCTCATTTGGTACTGAGGTTTCTGGGACAAGAGAGATATGACTTGGCCCAGGTTGACAGCAGTGGGGAACGTTGTGCATTGTCTTTCCCCCACTTGAGAGGACAAACCATGAGTGAGATAGAGATCTTATGTCTGCATCAATCTGAACAGTGTGCTGACAACATTCACTACGCGCGTGGCAACACAGCTGATAAGAACTCGCGCGACAACACAGCTGATAAGA
Source organism: Danio rerio (assembly GCF_049306965.1). Lineage (NCBI taxonomy): Eukaryota > Metazoa > Chordata > Actinopteri > Cypriniformes > Danionidae > Danio > Danio rerio. The sequence continues at coordinate 7,257,261 of NC_133182.1, read as the reverse complement.
ACTCGCGCGACAACACCGCTATTCAGAACTCGCGCGACAACACCGCTATTCAGAACTCGCGCGACAACACAGCTGATAAGAACTCGCGCGACAACACCGCTAATAAGAACTCGCGCGACAACACAGCTGATAAGAACTCGCGCGACAACACAGCTGATAAGAACTCGCGCGACAACACCGCTATTCAGAACTCGCGCGACAACACAGCTGATAAGAACTCGCGCGACAACACAGCTGATAAGAACTCGCGCGACAACACCGCTATTCAGAACTCGCGCGACAACACAGCTGATAAGAACTCGCGCGACAACACAGCTGATAAGAACTCGCGCGACAACACCGCTATTCAGAACTCGCGCGACAACACAGCTGATAAGAACTCGCGCGACAACACAGCTGATAAGAACTCGCGCGACAACACAGCTGATAAGAACTCGCGCGACAACACAGCTGATAAGAACTCGCGCGACAACACAGCTGATAAGAACTCGCGCGACAACACAGCTGATAAGAACTCGCGCGACAACACAGCTGATAAGAACTCGCGCGACAACACAGCTGATAAGAACTCGCGCGACAACACAGCTGATAAGAACTTGCGCGACAACACAGCTGATAAGAACTCGCGCGACAACACCGCTTTTCAGTACGCGCACGGCGACAACACCGCTATTCAGTACGCGCACGGCGACAACACCCGCTTTAGAGTTTTACAGCGCTTTTTCATCCCCGCTTCTAGCAGCACACTCCATTTCCGCATTACTGGATCTGTAGCGACAACAGACCGCAAGGGATGATGGTCAAGCATGGGCTGATGGGAATTGTAGTTTTCGCTACCTCCCGTTCGCTTCATTCGCCTGAGCAAATTTTCTCAGAAGACCTATAGTTTTACCGAGTCATGCGACTACAGTAATATCGAAAAAAATTAATATTGCGGTATGACGGTATTTACAATACCGTTACATCCCTAATATTTAACATTAATTTAGCGATTTTAAAAAAGGAAAAAGATTAATGTGTATTGATCATTATATAGTAATAGTTATTAAGTAATAGTAATAGTTACATGATTACAATAATTATTCTAATATTATTAAATAATTATTATTCATTCATTTTCTAGTCGGCTTAGTCCCTTTATTAATCCAGGGTCGCCACAGCGGAATGAACCGTCAACTCATACAGCAAGTTTTCCATCTCTGGGAAACATTCACATACACACGCTACGGACAATTTAGCTTACCCAATTCACCTGTACCGCATGTCTTTGGACTGTGGGGGAAACCGGAGCACCCGGAGGAAACCCACGCGAAGGCAGGGAGAACTTGCAAACTCCACACAGAAACGCCAAATGAGCCAAGGTTCGAACCAGCAACCTTCTTGTTGTGAGGCGACAGCACTACCTACTGCGCCACTGCCTCGCCTAAATAATTATTATGTTTTATAATATTTATTATAATAATTACTTATGTAACGTATGAAAAAGACCGCAAATTAAGTCAATTAATGTGTGTGTAATAATGAAAAATGTGAATGAAAAATTGTGAATGAAATAATGTAAATAATATTAATAATAATGTAATGTAAATACTTATATAATAATAATGTATATAATTTGAATGAAATATTATAAATGAAATATGTGTGTGTGTGTGTGTGTGTGTGTGTGTGTGTGTGTATTATATCGATTTTGTAACCCACAAAGACCCGCCTCCCACCCCCCACCCCCAGGTACTTATTTAGTGATTTATAAAAAAAAGGCAGAAGAGGTAACTGATCTGTAACTGCTGGAAAACAGTTTAACTATTGTTAATTATAAATAATTGTGAAATAATATGTGACTTATTGTTAGTTATATTAAAATAAGGCTTTAAGTCTGCTGATGACAGTGGTGACAGGTGTTCTCAAGCGTCTCCCTGAAACCCAAAACAAAGACATATGAGCTCCATGACCATCATAACTTTCCGAAAAATCCACAAATCCCTCCAAACCCCCGTCCTGACAGATCAATGACCATCAGACGGATGATAAAAGCTTCTAAATCTCCACCTTCACCTGACGGCAACCTTTATTGATCGAGATTTAACATCATTTAACCCTCTGAGCTATTAAGACTAGTTTAAGTCAGCCATATGCAGTCTGAAGCGCACACAAATAAAATCACTGAGCAAAACAAACACACACAAATAGATTTAAAGTCTGACAAAAAAGATTCAGTGTTTGACATATGGTTCATCCTTTTAGTGTAAGGACTTAGGTGGTACTGTGTGTATGCACTCAAAAATTGCTGTTTGTTCAAACTACTTACTTAAAATTAACTGAAAAAACACGATTCTTTAGTTTTTTTGGGGGGCAACATTGTTTTATGCTCAAACTACTTAAATTAGTAAAATGTTAACTTCATGTTGTCCCAACATAAATGGATTGAGTGGAACTCGTGATTTTTTTAGTGTGTTTTTCAATGAAAATGAAAGAAAATAAAGAGAAAAATACAAAATTCTGTGTTTTTCTGAAACCACATGGTTAAAATAATTCACTGAAACCACACTTTAAATAAAATCGTACTGCCTTTAAATTGTTTAGTTAAATCAAATTTTATTTTCTAATCATCTCAACTTACGTTAGTCAAAAAATAAACAAAAATTTTAAGTTCAACCTTATATAATTAAAACAATTTTGTTGAACCCTGATTAACTTATTATAATAGGTTAAAGAAACATAAAAACATTTGTTGTCATAACTTTTTGTAATTTTTCAGCGATTTATGGTAAATTGTTAACATTTAATTAGGATTTTAAGCAATTTGTAGTAAAATTTTAGGGCTGGGTGATTTAAGATTTTAACTCGATTACGATTAATGAGCGATTATTTTATTGATTGATTTATTTATTTTTTTTGCTGACAATTTTTGTACAGTAAATATGCTTTTCTTTGGTACAAGCTGATCTTATTGCTCAGTTGTCTCATTGTTTAAATTGTCCATGCTCGACATGTTGACGGAATGATGTAACATAAATAAGATAACGTGACTATAAAAAAAAAGTGAGAATAAATAATAAAAAATTTAAATCTGCCTGGAAAAATCAAACCGATTTTAGGTTCTGAATGTTGATTTCGATTATTTTCCGACTGATCGCCCTGCCCTAGTAAGATTTTAAGTCCATTACACAAAAACTTTTTTTAAAAGGTATTAATTATATTAGAAATTATTGAATGTGTAAAAGAAATCTGTAAAAAGTCTGAAAAAATCCCACATGCTAAAAAGATGATGTGATTATGACATCATTAATTTTTACGCAATTACAGATCATATAAATAAGGGGAGTTGTGATGTGGGGAGCAAAAAAGTCCTAAAATCTATAAAAAAAATATTGGAAGAGAAATAAACAATGAATAAATATGTATATTAAGTGAATTATAAAAGTCATTTAAAGAGAATACAAATAAATAAAAATGTAAATCAAGCAAATTATAAAAGTGATATAATAAGAATAAAAAATTATTAACAATAATTTATTTATAAATATTTAATAATTTAAACATTATTTATTATTGTTATATATCAAGCGAATTATAAAAGTCTTATAATAAGAATAAAAAATTATTGTTAATAAATATGTATATCAAGCGAATTATAAAAATCATAAAACGAGAATTTATCCATTCATTCATTTTCTTTTCAGGTTATCTCCATTATTAATCACGCCGGCAACTTATCCAGCACATGTTTTACACAGCGGATGCCCTTCAAGCTGCAACTCAACACTGGGAAACACCCATACACACTCATTCACACACATACATACACTACAGACAATTTAACTTACCCAATTCCCCTGTACCACAGGTGTTTGGACTGTGGGGGAAACCGGAGCACCCGAAGGAAACCCACACGAATACAGGGAGAACATGCAAACTCCACACAGAAATGCCAACCGAGCCAGCCGAGGCTCAAACCAGCAACCTTCTTGCTGTGAGGCGATCGTGCTACCCACTGTGCCATCGTGTCGTCTATAAGGAGAATAAAATAAATGAATATGTATATTAGGTGAATTATAAATGTCATAAGGAGAATTAATAAATTATTAATCAACAAGTACACAAAGTAAATTATAAAAAGCATATCACGAGAATAAAAACAAGTAAATATGCATATTAAGTGAATTAGAAGTCATATAAGAAGATTAAAAGTGATCATAAATAAATATGTACATTAAGTGAAATAACAAGAATTAATAAATTGATAATAAATATATCTATTGAATTATAAAAATTATTTATGGAGAATAAAAAACAATAAATATGTATATTAAGTAAATTATAAAAATCATTTAAGGAAAATATTTAAAAAAAATGTATATTGAGTGAGAATAAATATTAATAAATAAATATGTATATTATATGAATTATAAAAATTATTTAAGGAGAATAAATAAATTAATAAATAAACATGTATATTATATGAATTATAAAAAACATTTAAGGAGAATAAATAAATTAATAAATAAATAGGTATATTATATGAATTATAAAAAACATTTAAGGAGAATAAATGAATGAATGAATAAATAAATAAATATGTCTATTAAGTGAATTGTAAAAATTATTGATGGAGAATAAAAATTTGAAATGTATTTTAAATGAATTATAAAAAAATAATTTAGGAGAATAAATAAATAAATATGTATATTAAGTTTTTAATAAAAAAATATTTTAGGGGAATAATTACATAAATAAACAAATATGTATATTAAGTGAATTATAAAAATCATATAAGGTGAATAAAAATTGTTATAATAAATATGTATATTAAGTAAATCATACAAATTATACGGAGAATAAAAAAAAAATTAGCATTTATACAAAAGTAATATATAAATGAAATATGTCCATATGCATATTTATTAAAAATATATTAACAAAGAATAGTTTTTACAAATCAATTGCCAATATTCAACAAATTTATACTGTAAAATGTTAAATATGCATTTACAGTTGGTGAGATCTTAACTCACACTAAAAAAATATTTAGCTTCTTGTTCAAATTACTTATTTATAATGAGCTGAATCAACACAATTGAGTTTTTTTGGAGGGGATAACTTAATTGTTTATGTTCAGTCAACTTAAATGTATAAAAACAATTAAGTTAAATTAAATGATTTGTGTGGTACCCTGCATTTTTACATAAATAACACATAAATTTACTGCATACAAAAAAAATGGTGTTACTGTTGAAAACTGTGTTGTTTTTTTAATGTGTTCATGATATCCACTTTCAGCCGATCACTGAAAACAACATGAAAACAATACGCTTCTCCTTTTTCCGATTTACACCAATCCCGTCAATCAGTCTAATCATCCTCAGCCTACATAGCGTGTTTGAGAAATACGGCTAGTTACCCGTTTGTTTAACCGGTTTGTTGACAGATGCTTATGTTAAAGCGGATTAATAGTAAAATGGTCTCGTGCGGGACTGATTAATGCCAGTGGAGCTTGATTTGAGAGAGGGGATCTGCCTGTAATAAGGTGAGCTGGTGTTGGGTCACAGAGGAGAGCATATAACCATGTCCAGATTAATTAAGGAGGTATTAGGCGGTCGGGATTGTGGTGGATTCTGAAGCGATTTAGGCAACATGCATCTGAAAACGTCTCCTCGGAGCGGCATGTGATAGCGATTTCCATGGCCTAAGCGCTTCTCTCACATCAAATCCCAATTAAAGGCGGTACGACAACACCAGCGGCCTTTGGTCCATTTACCTTCTGACTGCAGAGTCTGTTTATCACACACACAGATCCTGAGCGCAGACGCAAATACACACCAATGTGGACAGAGAAAAAGCCTACAATAACAGAAAGAGAGTTACGGTTAGTGTTCAGTACAATAAAAAGCAGCTAAAACTGTTTGATTTAAGTGTGAAAGTGTTTTAAAAAATACTTTTAGCCTGTTTTAGCATGGACAGAAATTTATTAATAGAATTGATAGATGGATGAATGGATGGATGAATAGAGACAGGCATTTGGTGGATGGAATGATAGATGGAGATGAATAGATATATAGAATAATGGATGGATAGATGGATGGATAAAACAATAAATATAGAATGCTGGATGCATAGACAGATGGATGGAAAGATAGATAGATGGAAGAATAAATCGAAAGATATACAGAATGATGGATGGAATGATGGATGGATGGATGGATTGATAGATAGATAAAACGATATATAGAATGCTGGATGGATAGAATGATATTTAAAATGATGGATGGATCTATGATAGATGGAACAATAGATGGATTGATTTATAAAAGGATGGATGGATAAAACTATATATAGAATGCTGGATGAATAGAACGGTGGATGGATGGATGGATAGATGGATGGAATGATAGATAGATGAAACAATATGGAACAACAGATGGATAGATATACAGAAAAATGGATGGAACAATAGATGGATAGATTTATAAAAGGATAGATGGATAAAACTATATATAGTATGCTGGATGGATAGAATGGTGGATGGATGGATGGATAGATGGCTGGAATGATAGATAGATGAAACAATATGTAACAATAGATGGATAAATATATAGAAAAATGGATGGAGGGGTTGAATGATAGATGAAACAATATGTAACAATAGATGGAAAGATATATGGAAAAATGGATGGAGGGGTTGAATGATAGATGAAAACATCGATAGACAGATGGTTGAATGGAGAGAATAATATATGGAATGCTGGATGGATAAAACGATATACCCTGTATAGAATGCTGGATGGATAGAATTATATGGATGGATGGAAGAACAGATAGAGAGGGTATATTATAGACAGACAGACAGACGAACGGAAGGACAGATGAATGAACAGATGGATCGACAGACAGACAGACAGGGATGGATGGATGGATGGATGGATGGATGGATGGGTGAATGGGTGGGTGGATGGATGGATGGATGGATGGATGGATGGATGGATGGATGGATGGATGGATGGATAGATAGATAGATAGATAGATAGATAGATAGATAGATAGATAGATAGATAGATAGATAGATAGAAACATGGACAGACAGATGGATGAATGGATGGATAGAATGATATATAGGATGATAGAAAGATGGATGGACGGATGAATGGACGGACGGACGGACAGACAGATAGATAGAAGATTAAATTATTTCAAGCATAACAAATTTCATGCAAACAAAAAATATCGTCACTCATAAAATTTTGCAAATAAATAGAAAGGTTGTTCGAGTAAAAGTTAATTACCAATTGTAAAACCAGTTTTTCCACAAAAATCATGGTTTAACTGGTTAGTGCAGCACAACCATTGTGCATTTGTGGTTACAGTGGTTAAACTACAACAGTTTTTGGTTTCATTTGTCATTAGGGTTTCTGATACCTGTACTTTGATGTGAAGTAATTTGTAGTAAATCATGTAGTGCTTTTGAACTATACTATAGTACAATACTTGATTTAATAAATTGTGTAAATTCTACAGTTGTTATAGGCCTAATCCTAATCCGAATATTAACAAATGACCAATAATGTAGTTTTCCACAACTGTTATCCTACAATACACCACAGTTTTGTGTAGTAAAGAAGTATACTACAGCATTCATCAGTTCACTATAGTAAACACTACACTGTGCATTCATTACAAAAGTGCAGTAAATATGATTATAGTGCATTTTAACATAGTTCTAAAAACCCAACATGATTTACTACAAATTACTATAGTTCTTTTTATATGGACATAAAGAGAAATTTAACTATATGAAATTTAAAACATGTTATGAAATAATCATCATATGTTAATATTTGAACACTAACATAAATATGGAGGCGCAGAGCAGTTTTCACTGACTGGGTCGTTTCCATAATAGGTCCATTTATCCAGCACAATGAAATGAAGTCTGTGTCAGTCAGTCAGTTAGTGAGTCTAACAATCTGATCATCCAGTCGGTGTCCTCCGTGAACAGCAAACCCCCTGCTAAGAGGCTAATGACCGAGGCGCATAATCCCCCTCAAAACAAGCACAAAGATGCTAATTGAATCTCTCTATAAATAGGCTTGACTTCTGCTGCTCCTCCTTTACTAGAAGATGTCACATTAAGAAGACCTACAGAGAATTCGTCCTACCGAGAATCCAGTCGCTCCGTTATATAACCGGTCAGCTATATAGTCATTCATATAGTCGTTCAGGCCGTTGGTTGTCCGTTACTCACACTGGAATGCCGTTGGTATAAACGGGCGCGCGAGTTTTCAAATTAGTCAGACAAACCTACAGCCATGTTTCCTCTGCCGATGTTCACACCTGAGCAGGTGGCCCGAGTGTGCGAGAATCTCGAGGAAACAGGAGATATCGAGCGCCTGGGCCGGTTTCTCTGGTCTCTGCCCGCCGCCGTGCCCGGTTCCGCCGGAGAGTTGCTCAACCGTCATGAGTCGGTGATGCGCGCGCGGGCTCTCGTCGCGTTCCATGGCGGGAATTTCGAGGCGCTCTATCAGATTCTGCAGAGTCACCGGTTTACCCGCGAATCTCACGCTAAACTGCAGGACCTGTGGCTGGACGCGCATTACCGGGAGGCGGAGCGCCTGAGGGGCAGACCACTCGGCCCGGTAGAGAAGTACCGCATCCGTAAGAAGTTCCCCCTGCCGAGGACAATCTGGGATGGAGAGCAGAAGACACACTGCTTTAAGGTGAGACCAAAAAGTACTGAAACTACACTTGAAGTAGTGCAACTTACGGAAAAAGATTCAAATCATGTCATTTGGGGCTGGGGATTGTTTAAAAATAGTAATATCTACATGTACAATGTAAAAAAAATTTTTTAGTTGAATCAAATTAACTTTTCTAGTCATTTCAACTTGAATCAATCAAACTGTCAAAAAAAAAAATTAAAGAGATAGTTCAGCCAAAAATTAAAAGTTCACTATAATTCACTAATTCAGAGTTTCTTTCTTACCACAAAATAATGTATTTTGAAGAACGTTAGAAACCGGTTACCATTGACTTCCATATTGGAAAAACAAATCGAGAAGTCAATGGTTACAGGGATATCAAAATATTGTCTTTTTCTGTTCAACAGAAGAAAGTCAAAGCAGATTTGTAAAAAGTAAAGGGTGAGTAGATGACGAAAATTAGGTTGAATGAACTGTCCCTTCAAATGTTTTGGTTGAATAAAATTACCTATCAACTTGCATCAATTAAACTGACAAGAAGTTGAAGAGATAGTTCAGCCAAAAATGAAAAGTTCACTATAATTCACTATTTCAGAGTTTCTTTATTCTTAACACAAAATAATGTATTTTGAAGAACGTTAGAACCCGGCTACCATTGACTTCCATATAGGAAAATGTAAGTCAGTGATAACAGTCAGGGATATCAAAATATTGTCTTTTTCTGTTAAAAAAAAAAAGCAGATTTGTAAAGGGTGAGTAAATGACTGAATTTTGGTTGAACTGTTCCTTTAAATGTTTTAGTTGAATCAAATGATTTCTAGTCATTTCAACTTGCATCAATCAAACTGACCAAAAACATTAAAGGCATAGTTCACCCAAAACTCAAAAGTTGACCATAATGCACTCAATACTTTCAGAGTTTCTTTCTTAACACAAAATAATGTATTTTGAAGAATGTTAGAAACCGGCTACCATTGACTTCCATATTGGAAAAACGAATCGTATAGAAGTCAATGGTTACAGGGTTATCAAAATATTGTCTTTTTCTGTTCAGCAGAAGAAAGTCAAAGCAGATTTGTGAAAAGTAAACGTTGAGTAGATGACGAAACTTAGGTTAAACTGTCCCTTCAAATGTTTTGTTGAATCAAATGAACTTTTTAACTTACATCAATCAAACTGACAAAAAATTTAAGAGGTAGTTCACCCAAATATGAAAAGTTCTCTATAATTCACTATTTCAGAGATTCTTTATTCTTAACACAAAATAATGTATCTTAAATATTGTTAGAAATCGGCTACCATTGACTTCCATATAGGAAAAAACAAATCCTAGAAGTCAGTGGTTAAAGGGATATCAAAATGTCTTTGTTTCTGTTTAAGATAAGAAAGTCAAAGCAGGTTTGTAAAAAGTAAAGGGTGCGTACTGTGAATGATGAAATTTAGGCGAAATGTTCCTGGTTTGTAAATGTTTTAGTTCAATCAAATTCACTATTATAGTCATCTTAACATCAATTAAACTGACTAAAAACTTAAGTTCAACTATAACTGTGATTAGTTAGTTGTCTTTAACTGTACTTTAGCTGAAGCCCAATTAACTCCTTAAAATAACTGTGGTAAAATTTGGACAAACCACAATGTCGGAGTAAATTTTTAAAATTCTTTTTATAGCCCACTTTTCGTAATGTGTAAATGCAGCATTATCTAATGTGCATTTTAGACACTAGTAAGTACTTTTAAGGTGTTATTATGCATCATCTGGTCCAAATCAGTGGGAAACACTTTATTGTAAGGCAGTGTTTCTCAACTACATTCCTGCAGGACCACCAGCTCTGCACATTTTTCATGTCTCCTTAACCAAACACAGCTGATTCAGATCCTCAGCTCATTAGCAGAGAGTGAAAAACCTGTAATGGGTGTAACAAGGGAGACATCCTAAACATGCAGTGTTGGTGGTCCTCCAAGAAGGTGGTTGAGAAACACTGTTATAAGGTATCCTTATTCGTTCTATGTACTAACTATAGTTGTTACAATCAATTCTGCATAATTGCACGCAGCTTAACTTAACCTGCATTCTATCCCTAACCATATAGTAAGTACATGTAGGTAATTAACATTTCTTAGTAGTTAATTAAATTGTACACTGAATACAAGGACACCTAATAATATTGTGTGATCTAAAAGTGCACATTTTAAAACGTACTCCAGCGACAACTTTTAACTTTTTGCCCCTAAAGTTACTAAAGGAAGGAGAGTCAAGTTTAACTTATTTATTTCCACATATTTGTGACATTTAAAATGCTTAAAAACTGTCATGAAAATAACAACAACAAAAAATGGATATTGATGAGTTTCCCAGAGATGGGTTGCAGCTGGAAGGGCATTCGCTGCGTAAAACATATGCTGCATAAGATGGCGATGCATTCCGCTGTGGCAACCCCAGATTAATAAAGGGACTAATCCGAAAAGAAAATGAATGAATGAATGAGTTAGGAGTCGTATATTTCAATGTATCACCGCACACACATAAATACACAAGTTCTCTTTGATTTTCCTGCAATTTCTGCTCCTGTTTCAGTATTTCAGTGGGATATTTAGATCTCATTAGCACAAAATATATTTGTAGACATAACACATTTCAAGCACCGACTCATGAAACTTTAGCACGGGTTTGGAGAACACAACAAACATTAATTCAGTCATAATACGGCCAAATTTGATTAACAAAATAAACTATATATATTAATCTAACACAGTTTTAGCTCTAAAATATTTTTACCACATCAAAAATAGTGCTCTCATACATAACATGTTAAATAAAAGGTTAATGATAATAAAAATTAATAAAATTATAACATGCATTTATGGCATACTTATAAGGCAAAAATGTGAAACTGTCATATTAAGTCATATTTTGAGATGAGAAGTAAATCATGTCGAAATATCACAGCTTTAAAGTCACATATTATACGTTAATATTTGTAATTTAATAAAAAAAAATTAAAGTAATTTATACTAGTTTTTTGAACCATATACAACATTGAAGCGCTTCTTGCTTAAAGAAATAGTTCATCAAAAGAAAAAAACAAATTCTGTCTTTATTTAATCACTGATTTATTTAATCCAAACTTGTTTCTTCTTTCTATTGAACACAAAAGATGAAATAGAGAAAAATGCTGGGGAAAAGCATCCATTGATTTCTATAGTATTATTATATTTTCCTACTATGGAAGTAAATGACTACTGGTTTACAACATTCTTCAAAATATCTTCTTTTGTGTTCAATAGCTTAAAGACACTCAATATACAATTCCTCTTTATTTCTATAGTGCTTTTTATGATGTAGATTGTGTCAAAGCAGTGAATAAAAGTAAATTTGCGGGTCAAAATGTAATTTAATGCGATCTTAGGCAGTTTAGGGGATTGAAGAGTGGACCGACAACATAAAAAAAGTCAAATCAAAGGGACAGTACACCCAAACGCACACTATCTGTCTTTATTTACTCACCCTTCACTTGCTCAAAACATTGAGTTTGAACACAAAAGAAGATATTTTGAAGAATGCTGGTAAATGACTACCGGTTTCCAACATTCCTCAAAATATCTTCTTTTGTGTTCAACATCATAAAGAAACTCAATATACAATTCATCTTCGTTTCTATGGTGCTTTTTATGATGTAGATCGTGTCAAAGCAGGGAATTAATGTAAATGTGCGGGTCCAAAATGTAATTTAATGCGATCTTAATCAGTTTAGTGGATTGTAGAGTGGTTGGACAATGTATAAAAAAGTCAAATTAAAGGGACAGTACACCCAAACCTGAAATCTCTGTCATTATTTACTCACCCTTCACTTGCTCAAAACATTGAGTTTGAGTTTCTTTCTTCTGTTTAACACAAAAGAAGATATTTTGAAGAATGCTGGTAAATGACGGTTTCCAACATTCTTCAAAATATCTTCTTTTGTGTTCAGCAGCATAAAGAAACTCAGTATACAATTACTGTTTATTTCTATAGTGCTTTTTACAATGTCGATTATGTCAAAGCAGGGAATAAATGTAAAACTGCGGGTCAAAAACATAATTTAATGCAATCTATATCAGTTTGGTGGATTGTAGAGTGGACTGACAACGTAAGGATATCAAATTAAAGGTTCAGTACACCCAAACGTTTTTATTTACTAACCCTTTACTTGTTTAAAACATTGAGTTTGAGTTTCCTTCTTCTGTTGAACACAAAAGAAGATATTTTGAAGAATGCTGGCAAATGATGGTTTCCAACATTCTTCAAAATATCTTCTTTTGTGTTCAACAGCATAAAGAAACTCAATATACAACTCCTCTTTATTTCTATAGTGCTTTTCACAATGTAGATTGTGTCAAAGCAGTAAATAAATGTAAAGTGTGGGTCCAAAACTTAATTTATACGATCTAAATCACAGTTTAGTGGATTGTAGAGTCGACTGACAACGTAAAAATGTCAAATTAAAAGGACAGCACACCCAAACAGGAAATCTTTGACTTTATTTACTCACTCTTCACTTGTTTAAAACACTGAGTTTGAGTTTCTTTCTTCTGTTGATCACAAAAGAAGATATTTTGAAGAATGCTGGTACATGATTGTTTCCAACATTCTTCAAAATATCTTCTTTTGTGTTCAATAGTATAATGAAACTCAATATACAATTCGTTTTTATTTCTATAGTGTTTTTTATGATGTAGATTGTGTCAAAGCAGTAAATAAATATAAATGTGGGTCAAAAATGTAATTTAATGCGATCTAAATCAGTTTTGTGGATTGTAGAGGGGTCGGATAACATAGAAAAAGTCCAATTAAAGGAACAGTCCACCCAAAAGTCTTTATTTACTCACACTTCACTTGTTCAAAACACTGAATTTGAGTTTCTTTCTTCTATTGAACACAAAAGAAGATATTTTGAAGAATGCTGGTAAATGACGGTTTCCAACATTCTTCAAAATATCTTCTTTTGTGTTCAATAAAATAAATAGACGCAATATACAATTCCTCTTTATTTTCAGTGCTTTTTTATGATGTAGATTGTTTCAAAGCAGTGAATAAAATGTAAATGTGTGGGTTAAAAGCGTATTTTAATGTGATCTAAATCAGTTTAGTGGATTGAAGAGTGGACCGACAACATAAAAATGTGAAATTATAGGGACAGTACACCCAAACGTCTTTATTCACTCAACCTTCACTTGTTTAAAACATTGAGTTTGAACACAAAAGAAGATATTTTGAAGAATGCTGGTAAAAACGGTAACACAAAATGGTTTCCAACATTCTTCAAAATATCTTCTTTTGTGTTTAACAGAAGAAAGAAGCTATTTCTATAGTCAAAAAGCTTAATTTAATGCAATCTCAATTTAGCTCCACACTATTTTCCCAACACAAATCGATTGTTAACATAATCAATAGTACAAATTGAAGTGGATTGAGCATGAAACAATTAAGTAGACCCCCCATTAATGTAAGAATTGTGTTGTTTCAACTCATTTTTAATAAGTAGCTTGAACAAGCAGTCTTTTTTTTTTAGTGAGACTACATTACATTAGTATCAAACTCATTTAGAGCGTCTGGTCAAGCAGAAGCACCTCTGGAAGCCGCAGCGACATTTTCCCTTCTTAAATTGTGTATTTACGCATTCGCAGTGCAAACAAATAGAGCCTTAATTACGCCTCATTCTCGGCGCAACAATGTCAACACGGCATGCGATGATAGCATGCGGAGCTCCTCAATACGCCCTCATTGTGTCAATGCACAAGCTTTTGCTCCACATGGAGACGTCGCTGACCGTCTGCTTGGGTTTAAGCCTCTTGAGCTGATGGACCACCTGTGGCATTAAGCTCTCTTTTCCGCACAGATGACTTTCTACCTTTTCAGCGTGTTCCAGACACTAGATTAACCAGCAGCTCAAGCCCTCATCACTGTAACGAGACCGTAATTGTTTGCGCAGAGCCGACCAATGTGAATTGTGCAATGGAAAGTGGATTGTGGAGTGGTCTGGCAATGAGGGAAAAGTCAAATTAAAGGGATAGTTCACCCAAACGTGAAAACTCTGTCCGTATTTACGCAACCTTAACTAGTTTGAATACAAAAGAAGATATTTTGGAGAATGCTGGTTCCCATAATGTTATTCCTACTTTGCAAGTAATGATACATGTGAGTGCAGGGGCGGATTTAGTGATTTGGGGGCCCTAAACAATTCCAGCTGTGGGGCCCATCAGTCCTAAAACACACCCTTTCTACTTTTTATTTATTTTGCTAATTTATTTTATAACTCTCAAACTTCGTTTCTTTATTTTGTCTTTTTTATGATTTAGTTTTTATTTTCTTCACTAATTTAACAGTACAATCAGTTCACAAAGTTTTACCTTCTTTTAACATCCCCTTTCCCTTCTCCTCCTCAACAGCGGCAGTGGCTGTCATTAGATGTTGCTATCATAAATCCAGAAAATACAGATAAATCATATAAGACTTAATAAATAAATAAATAAATAAATAAATATAATTAAACATAATTATTAATGAAAAAAACAAATATATATATATATATATATATATATATATATATATATATATATATATATATATATATATATATATATTTATATATATATATATATATATATATTTATATATATGTGTGTGTGTGTGTGTGTGTGTGTGTGTGTATAAAACACTACATTAATACAATATTAAAATAATAATAATGATGCATAAATCAAATAAGACAATTACACTTTTACTGTGGGTCTTACCACAGAGACCTTATTCATTCTCCAAAAATGCCAAATAATTTCCCCCTCTTCTCTGATAAACATCTAATTTATCTAGTAATCTAAATTTCATTTTTTCATATGCTGCCACCTTCCCCAGTTCTGTAACCCATTCTTGAAATGATGGTGGACCTGCTGAGCGCCATCCCCTCGTAATAATTTGTCTTCCAATCATAATACTTATTTGAATCCAGTCAGTCAGTCAGTCAGTCAGTCTTTATTCATTTCCCGAAGGCAATTTGGTTGCAGCATACACGCATGTCACACGTAATACACAAAAGTACATCATACAATACAATTTCTACCCTAAATTTAAAAACTTTACAGCTGAGGGGATGAATTAAAGACATCTTCACACCAGATCCCAACACGAACGGGTCTCCCATTACAAATATGCAGCATCCAGAAACATCCTGAATGTAATAATGCACTTTAACCCAAAATTCCTGTATTTTGGAACAGGATCCCAGGGCATGCATCAAGTCTCCTTCTTTTTTGTTTTGTCTTAATGCAATCTCTACATTTTAACTGTTTTGTTTTATTGAAATTAGTTTACAACTAAAATTATATATATATATATATATATATATATATATATATATATATATATATATATATATATATACAGGCCCGTGCAGAGACTGTCCAAAGGGCATGTGCAGGAATAAATTTTTGAAGAAAATTTGGGGGGTTGGCGCATGTACTAAAGAGCGCGCGCGTACTAATGAGTGGTGTTGTCACGCGCGTTCTGATCAGCTGTGTTGTCGCGCGCGTACTCAAGAGCGGTGTTGTTGCGCGCCTACTGAAGGGCGGGACCGAGGGTGTGTCGCGTCGCGGAGGCACTTTTGATCATTTTTGAAGGGCACTTTCTATCCAAGACTAAAAAGGGCATGTGCAGTGCACAGGTTGAGCCCTATGTGTGCATGTGCCTGCATATATATATATATATATACATATACATACATATATACAACAGTTCTGTCTGGTTCTCGAATCTGATTGGCTGATTGCCGTGATATTTTTAAGTAATATCACCACCCGTACAGCCTCTTTACCCTTTGTGTATTACTCTGCCCACATACAACCAGCAACAAGCAGACACTACAGATCTAAAGTTTAAAAGATGCTTGCTCAACTGTTTAACTGTCAGCTTATGATTTGAATCAGGAAGAAAGTAGATCTTTTAAGACTTTCCGTGTTTGATTTTGTTTTTATATACACAATTATGCCGTCAAACTGTTGTATAAACGCAATATCACACTCATAGCAGTGCAATATAGCTGTATATCAGCACTGGTGGGGGCACTAAGGCACTCGGCCTGCGGCCTATAAAAAAAAAAAAAAATATATATATATATATATATATATATATATATATATATATATATATATATATATATATATATATATATATATATATATATATATAATTTGACTGCTCCACGATTGGGATGGTGGACAGATTTGTGCAGATGCAATAATATTTTAATTTTAAACATTATTATTACATCACATTAAAATTACATACTATTAAATAATATTTAATTGCATAAAACTTTTATTTGTTTGCCTCTTACCATACAAAATATGATAGAAAACAATGTTATATATAATTTATAGGTTACATTTATTTATACTTTTAGAATTTATACCTCTAGATATTTATTTAGCAGGATAGTCATACAGGCAGAGATCATAGCAGGTTCAAAAAGGGTTATCCAAAATCAGACATGAAGACATTACAATATAGCAAGGCCCAGTCCCAAGTTGTCTGTGCGTGCAGCTTAAAAAGTGTGTATAGTCCAGTCAGTCATGTGTGTGCAGTCAGTCATGATCAGGACCATGTGTGTGTGAGCGGAGTGCATGTAGGGAGTTGTAGTCCATGAAATGGTGGATCTGTAGTCCGTTAGCGATTGTTCCTGTTTTCCAGCGATCTATGGTGTTTAGATCGCTGGTGATCGTGACTACTTATTTCCTGTGGCACTAAGCGGCTGCTTACCTTGCTTATTGGTTAAATCCGCCTCTGTGTGAATGTAAATATTATAAGTAATAAGTACCATCAACCAGTATTTTTTGTGTTTGAGTTTCTTTTTTCTGTTGAACCCAAAAGAAGATACTTTGAAGAATGCTTTGCATTGTGCGGTGTAAAATGATTGATTTTTATTTCATGCCCAGAAACATTACCATATTAAATAAAGATCATGTTTCATAAAGATTTGTACAAAATTTTCCTTTTATTTTAGTCACATTTTTTTACATTTTTCATAAAAAATAATAAAGAGAAATGTTAAATAAATCATTGTTGATTATAAAATAAATTGAAGGTTTTTTTTACTGTAATGGTTCACTTTTCACAGTAAACAAATGGTTTTTTTTCGTCCTTACTTCAAATATCTCTGCTGTCTCGTGAAGTTTTTTAATAGCGTTTTAGAACTTTACAAACTGTTCCATTTTGTTTTCCATGCCGACAGCTTCAGTTAAAGTTTCTATCACACTAGAGTTTAAGAATGCAAAATTCTGTTGTACAAAAAAAAAGTGTCTGTAAAAAAAAAAAGTGCAGCATGATGTAACAACAACAATAACAAACCCATTAGAAATAGGAAAACAGTGTGTTATGATAAATACTTGAAAATACATCATATACCTCAGGATATTCTGGACAAAGCCACAATAAGTGGCTCCTCTGCTGTGATATAACAGTAAATAAAACAGTTGTCATTCCAACTTTCTACTACAAACAAAAGCTTGCAGCGGTTGCCCCGCCTCCAAGCTCTTCTGATTGGTCCACTGCTTTGGTACTGGGAGTGATGAGCTGCACTGCGTGTGAAAGTTGAAGATCTTTCAACTTGACATGATGTCCTAAAAATTGGGCACTTCTTAAGATGCAGGCATAACAGTCAAACTCGACTGTCCAGCGTGTGTTTACAAATAGAAACAACAGAATAGTTGCGCACTATAAGGGTAAAATGAATTCTGTGTGAACTGACCCTTAATTCTATACACTGTAAAAAAACAGGTTGCCTTAAATTTTTAAGCTGAATCAAATTAACCTGATGAGTCATTTAATAAAACAGCTTGCATAACTTATAAAATTAAGTTAAAACAGGATTAACTTAGTTTAATAAGTTACAATTAACTAACAACACATTTATCAGGAGTCGCCACAACGGAATGAACCAGCAATTTATCCAGCATACGTTTTACACAGTGGATGCTGGGAAACTCCCATGCACACTCATTCACACACATACACTACGGTCAATTTAGTTTATTCAGTTCACCTATAGTGCATGTGTTTGGACTGCAGGGGAAACCCCGCACTGAGCCACCGTGCCGCCTCCATAATACAATTATTTATTTATAAACATTATGAAGTCAACAATCGACTTTTTCTCATTGTACTTGACAGCTGCCGGGTCACTTTACAGTAGTTACTGGCACAGGAAATGAAGCTTAATCACTGAGCAGCCAGATTACTGTAGCAGACTGTAAACGAGATGAGACGGTCAGCGGTAAAGTAGGCATACGATCGCCAGTGCCTTAACACACAGACCAGGATTGACTTCTGAAGCCCTGCGTTAAGCCTCATAACAGATCCTGTCCTTCTTAACTTGTGCTTTCAAGGTCATCGCCATGGACATATCAAGCGTACAACTCCATATAGCAATAAGTCAGTGCTATATCATGGATTTCTGTGCAATAAATAACGTTTATTTAGACGTTACTCTCTCTATTTAGGTTTTACATTTATTTCGTATTGTCATGAGACGATTGATTTGAGCAGCAACATACAGATAATGCTAAAATCCTTCTTGAGTCGTTGTTTTTAACTTGTAACAACGACATATTTAGGCTGTTGTAGTTCTGAAAATGTGCAGTAAGATATAAACCAGACCAAAAGAAATTGTCGAATTTTTCAGAAGGGTTTACTTTAATTCATTAAACTGATCCAAAAATACAGTGAAGACTCGCTGTAAAAATGAAATGACAAAAAGTCATGACAGAATTTTTTTGATGCTTTCATTTTAATCAGTTAATCAGGTTTTGACAAAAATACATTAGTGTATTTTACTTAAAGGTGCTGCATCTAACTTTATGAATTTTCTAAATCAGTGGTTCTTAAACTTTTTTCATCAAGTACCACCTCAGAAAAAATTGTCCCTCCAAGTACCACAGTATGACCAGTATTGAACTACAGTAGCATAGTAGGCCTAATTAGGCAGCTACAGCTCTGCACAGTTTAAAAACGTGGCATTTTAATTACTATTATTAATAATTTTCATTATTATCGGCCACTTTAAACCTTATAAATAGTTTGAACATTAACACTGCTGTGCTTATATGTAAAAAACAAACAAACAAAATAAAATGTCAACGTTTCAATTAAAATGTGCTTTTAAAAGTTCATGAAAAATGGTCGGCTACAGTTATTAAAAAGTAGAAAAATAATCTCCTGTACTTAAATGTAAAGTGTAAACCTATAGTATCCCATTCATCAAAGCCTAAAAAATGCATCTTGGACCTCATAAATATAGGCTATATGTCATATGTACCATTTTTGATCATTTTTAAATATATGTTGCATGTACAAATGACTATTGGATTACTCTGCGTACCACTAGAAGGCAGTCCGCGTACCAGTTTAAGAACCACTGTTCTAAAGCATAAAAATACCATAATATGTATGCAGATATTTAACCTCCTAGGGCAGAGGTGTCAAACTTAATTCCTGGAGGGCCGAAGCCCTGAACAGTTTAGTTCCAACCCTGCTCCAACACACTTACCTGTAGGTTTCAAACAAGCCTGAAGGACTCAATTAGTTTGATCAGGTGTGTTTAATTAGGATTGAACTAAACTGTGCAGAGCTGCGGCCCTTTTGGAACTGCGTTTGACACCTGTGTCCTAGGGCCTGAGTGTCCACATACGTGGACAGCACATTTTAGCTCTAAAGGATCTATTTAAAATACTTTGAATGTTTTATATTTTGTTACAGACGTACAGTGTCAACTGTTCTGCAGCATATGAAATGTCCCAAAACCGATTTTTCAATTGTCCAAAATGGGAAAAAAATTTAGTTTTTACACTCTGATAGTCAAAGCAAGTTCCAAAAAAAATCTATGTTAAATATGCATTAAAAAAAAATCGGGAAGAAGTGTTTTATGTAAATTAAGACCACGAGTCCACATATATGGACATCATTTTTCTCTAAAAGTACATCATATCAAAAGAAGATACTTAGATTTTTATTCTAATTAGGTTCCAATGAGCCCAAATAGCAAAGAGAAATAATAAATGCATGTAAAAAAACACCTTGGGCCTTAAGAGGATAAGAAATGTTAGAAACAATTGTATTTGTATTGCTTAAGGTGATATTAACCAAACTTCTTCTCTTGAGTGTGATATGCCTTGCATACTAATGAAGCATTTTTGCAGAAGTAGATGAAGCTGATAGAAATGCAAAGGCCTGATTGTCTAAAATTCACTTTGCAGCTAAACTTCCTGTGAGCAGAGATGGGTTGAAAATGAACACCGAATATGTGCAGTTGAGAAAGTCTCATGCTTTTAACGCTGAGCAGAGAATTAATAGAAAGAGGACGTATGTATGGGTGCGGCCAACAGAGGACTGGAGAATGATCGGATTGTCTGTCTTTTTGGTTCTTTTAACCTACAAAATGCCAGTTTAGGGAATTATATTTCAGCAGCCTGAAACTGTCCAAACACAAATCAATTAAGTTGCTAATGTAAGTGGATCGAATCAAACAATTAAGTTGTCCCAAAAAATCTTAAGAATTGTGCTAATTTTAAATAAGTCGTTTGAACAAACAGTGTAATAGAGATTGGTGTTGTTTTGGTGTTTTCAGGAGAGAACCCGCAGTCTGCTGAGGGAATGGTACCTGCAGGACCCTTATCCAAACCCGTCCAGAAAGCGTCATTTGGCTCAGGCCACTGGTCTCACTCCCACACAGGTGGGCAACTGGTTCAAGAACAGGAGACAGCGGGACAGAGCAGCTTCTGCCAAAAACAGGTACCTAAAAATGGCTAGACTTTAAAAGAACACTCCACTTCTTTGGAAAAAGGCTCATTTTACAACTCTCTCAGAGTTAGACAGTTGAGTTTTCCAGCCGTGGTGTTCCAGCCTAAACCACGGCGAATGAAGCTCTGCACAAGACTTTTGGCCAGCGGAGAAATTAAAATGGTCGTGCCCAACTGAGTCTGGTTCTCTCAAGGTTTTTTTTCTTCACTCCCATCAGGTGAAGTTTTTTTTCCCTCTCCGCTGTCGCCACTGCCTCGCATGGTTAAGGATTGGTAGAGCTACGCATCGATGAATTTGCTCTTCAGTGTTTGAACTCTCAGTAATGATTAAATCACACTGAACTGAGCTAAACTGAACTGAACTGAACTTAAACACTAAAACCTGAACCACACTGTTTCAGTTACTATGACCATTTATGTGAAGCTGCTTTGACACAATCTACATTGTAAAAGCACTATAAAAATAAAGCTGAATTGAATTGAATTGAATTGAGTTTTACAATTTCTGAATCCATTCAGCATTCAGCCCATCTCCAGGTCTGGTGGGAGCACTTTTAGCTTAGCTTAGCATAGATCATTGAATCGGATTAGACCATTAAGCATCTTACTAAAAAATGACCAAAGAGTTTTGATAGTTTTACTATTTAAAGCTTGATTGTTCTGTTGTTACATCATGTACTAAGACCAGCAGAAAAAGTAAAAGTTTAGACACTATTTCCTAGGTTGATATGTCTAGAACAGGGGTCACCAACATGGTAGCCCACGAGGATTACATGAGTTGCCCACAGGCCTGTTCTAAAAATAGCTCACCATTGCACCACATACCAGTAGGCTGAATCTAGTATTTTTTGAAGCTATTCTTTTTAAATCACACCTGCATTGGTGTAAAATTTGTTAATGACATTAAGGTGTATATATAAAAAAAACTAAAACAATTTCAGACAAATAAAGTGTTGCATATTGATATTTCTGTTTCTTACCTTGTTAAATCATTGTTGAGAACTATTGTGAGAAATCATTAACATGATCAGTGTCTCTTCACATAGATGAATATCATTGATCATTAATAACAACAAATAATTAAAAGTAAATTGAGAAAAATTGTTATTTAAGAACATTTAGTAATTTAGCTGACGCTTTTATCCAAAGCGAAGAAGTGTGTATGAAACTGGTAGCCCTTCACAATAATTGGTACCCAAGAAGTAGCTCTCAGTTTCAAAAAGGTTGGTGACCCCTGGTCTAGAAACTACACTCTCATTACAGTGTTAAATGTTGAAATCATCAAAACTCTTTTTTGAAATTGAACATGGCTGAATGAATTAAAGAAGGGTACTGTTTAACATGTAAAATGAGTCTGTTTCCAAAAAAGGTGGAGTGTTTCTTTTAAAGGTCACATAAAGTGCTTTGAAATGTGCATTGTTTTATTCAGTGTCCGATGTAATCTCAACCGAAACATGAAGAAAGGGCAGGCAGGGCATAGAGTGGCTCCTCCCCCTAAAAAAAAACAGCCAATAGCATTTAGTTTTATGACCGCTCTGCCAGTGAGAGTGGTTGAGCTTGAGCGCATCAGCGTCATAAAGGGGGCGGGGCATGTCAGACACTAGAGAGCATTTGATTGGACAGAAGATTTGATGGGTGACTGAAGTATGAGGTGACGTGAATAAACTGTTGACCCATTTAGGTGGAAGTGACAAACTACAAGCTTTACATGTTTATATCAGGTTTATATCTTCTGAATGTAAATTTGTCACTGTTTTGGAGCATACTAGCTTATAGATATCCTAAAAAACCAGCAACACTGATACTAACATACTAAAAAAACTGACTTCAAATGTATCTGAAGCACATAATGACGGTTCTTCTATCTATGTTTCCCCCTCAGACTACAGCAGGATTCCTCTCTCCTGCCGTCTGGAAGTTCTCCTGAATGTTCATCATCGGAGCACAACCCACTCCTGCGAGGCTCATCCCCCCGCCACCCTGACAGCCCGGGGAACAGCGACTGCAGCTCAGGCCCTCGGGGGACCGGAGCTTCCACGCCGGACATCTCGGTCAGCAGCGACAGCGAGTTTGAGTCGTGAACACAGGCGCACAGACGCTTACTGATGATGCACTTACAGCACAGACTGAGAAATCAGCTGGCGGACTGCTGGAAAAACTCATTCAGGAGAGGAGTTTTCATTGCAAGACTGAAACGTGCACTTGAAAGTGACCAGACTGGACCTCACGTGCCAAAGAAATCTCCTCAGATTCACTAGCTATGTTTCCATCAGCGTAAAATACTTCTCTATTTGTATTATAAAAGGTTATATTTCGGTTTAGGGAGTCTCCAACAACAGTCTGATTTGCATGCAAGGTCAAAAAACACGTTAATTCTCATATAATATGCATTTATTTTTAACTAATTAGCCCAGCGACTCCCATATGAATCGTTCAGCAATTCATTAGCTCCCAAACCCCTCCTTAGTACGATGCTGATCTGCGGTGATTAGGCCAATGACCCTATTGGGTCTATTGCGATTGGTTGACTTGGTTCAGTGCGAGACAGAGAGAAACATCCATCTATGGCGTAGCACTCAGAGTATGTGTGAGCCCAATGCAGGAATGCAATAAAGCAATGCAGTCAAACAGCAGCATATACTCTACTCTTAACCCTGACCCCAAGTCAGACACAACACAGATTCAGTATTAATCCTCATAGTGGCAAAAGTTGAACTGTTTTGAAAACCTCACCGCATGTGTAGGAACAGCTGACGGTGGCCATAGTAAAGACAACCAGCAGAAGATCACAAGTTCAGGAAAAAAGCATGCGTTGTGCTTTCAACGTGGATTTGGACGCAATATGTGAACAGCCCCATAAAGATTTTACTTGAGAGATACAGTACATGCACTGCTCTGTAATGCTGCGTTCATACCAGACATGGAAGAAGCGTCAAGCGTGAGTGATTTACATGTTAAGTTAATGCAAAGGCGCGAATAGAGACAGTGTCCCAGGGGAAATCCTCTAGCCGACACCAGCCAACAGTTGATCGAACTGGGCTCTGCTCAGTCAAAAGCACTGCTGAAAGCTTCCATCATCCAGGTTAAGTTTCTGAAGAAGTTTGTAAGCTCATAGAGCTGGGTGCACCTCTGAAAGGATCTAGTGAACTCGGACACGGTTCCAAACAAATCAACAATGTTTTTCAGTCCTCATAAAGCACATAAACACTGTTATTTTCTCAATAAAATCCATGTTTGCCATTTAGCAACAATGCTAGTGTCACTCGAGAGAGTGCCCAGGTCCGCATCTATTGTTCAGTGAATTTGATATGAAGCAGATTCGATGCGCAAATGAAGCGAGCAAACTCAAAATGTTCGTGCATCTATTTTCCATATGAAGTGCAACAGTTACTGTTGCTGATCTTTCCTTTAATAGCAAACGGCAGGCGAATCCCACGTTGCAGCGTAGGTTATTGTATCAGTCATCAGAAAAATGACAGGAGCAAACACAGCACATGGTTGGCTATACTGTTGTACTGTAGTGAAAACGGATTTTAACCCTTCCCTGCAACCGAATCTCCATCTGTCAGTGATCGTCATCTTCTTGTCATGATCAGTCGCGTGATACTTATCGCTCCGTTAGTGTCAGAAGGGAAAGGCGCGTTCACGTTTTACTGGAACCTGTACTACATATTTGGTGATGTACCGTATCAACGACGACGCATTCAAGCAAAACATCCAAACCCAACTCGATTCATTCATTCGACTATTTCGTTAAAAAAATCTGTAGTTTTACTTAGAGCTGTGTTACACACTGCACAGAAGTTCATTATCAAAAACCCATAATAGGGGCTCTTTAATGGAAACGCCAAGATGCGCATCAATTTTGTAAAAACTTGAGTAGGATCAACTTTATATCCAATAGGATAAAATGTGCATAACCTTTGATGGAAAGATGTAAATTCCAGCATGGTCTTCCTGAAATCCCTCAGCCAAAGTCCATCATCACAGTGGTTCAGTATTATTATTATTATTTTGTTATTATTCCCTCCAGAACTGTCTTGAGCATCTGTCTGTGCTCCCAAAGAGCATCTCAAGCCTCCAAAAGCCACATCATTGCATTCATCATGCCTTCATCTTCATCTTCTGAGGCTCCACTCATTTATTAGAGAAGAAAAAAGCCCACGGTTGGCTTCTCCTAATGCACAAAGCTACATTATTCTGTCTGATATTTGTTACCAGTTTATCAGGAAGTGACGATTTTGTTGTCTTTGACTCATTAGAAGAAACGCTGTTTTATTCGCAAATGTTTTATGCGATATTACAGTTTTGCGTATAAATCTTATTCACCTCTTAGGATGGAAACATAGCTACTGGCTGTTTTTATCACATTAATACTCAGGTGGCACAAGCATATCATAATCCAGGACGCATTATGCAAATTTTGTATGCAAGGCCATTTGTAGCACTATGCACATCTGCCAGAAGCAGAGGAACGCTCCGGTTTGCATGCTTAAAAAGGGACGTGTTGGAAACAGAGGCTAGATGTAACTTGCTGCTGTTGGTTTTCATGAGAATAGAGCGTAGATCAAGCGATTAAGTCTGTTATTTGTTTATTTTTATTTGTCGTTTGTGTTGATATGTTTCCGCCTCCCACTGGAATACACAGATGTGGTCTGGATGAACATAAATTAAAGGGGCAGTTCACCCAAAAATGAAAATTGTTGAAAACCCTGTTTGGCTTTCTTAAGGATGATATACTGAAGAAAGGTTGAAAGAAACAAAAACAAAAGTCATTGACTTTCATAGTATTTTTTTGTTCCTACTATGGATGTCAATTGTTGCTTTTTCATTCTTCAGAATATTTAGTTTTGTGCTCAAAAGAAAAAAGAAAAGTTTAGAGCCACTTGAATGTGAATGAGGAAATTTCCATTTTTTCTCTTTAAATGACATGTTATGGGATATTAATGCTGCTTATCTGGAAAAATACCATAATTTCTGCGCCACCACACACTGTTATCGAACAGGTTTCCTCAACACACTAATGTTTTCCAAAAGAGACACATCTTTCTGTATATTTCAGCTACTCCAGTCTGAAGTCATTTTTATGTGCCTACACTTTGAGGACGACATGGAAACGTCTAGAATTTGTCATTTTCACACCCATATTGCTCACCATTGTCACATGAAGAACTGTACTGTCTTGTTTTCAATGTGATTTTCAAATAAATGAAATTATTTTTGAAGCAAAGAGAAGTGTTTTGGATTCTGTTATCATGCAGGCTTTATTAACACTGTAATAAAAATGTAGAATGGAAGTACAATATTATGAATATATATTTATACTACAGTTCTGTCTGGTTCTTGAATCTGATTGGCTGATCGCCGTGAGATATTTTGCCAGTAACAGCACACAAAGGCCTCTTCACCTTTGTGTATTACTCCGCCCACATACAAGCAGAGGACACTCTACAGTTTGACAAATATTACTGCTGTTAGAGACTATCATGTACTTTTGATGCTACTTTAGTCGAGAATGTAGTTGTTTAGACTGCAACTATGCAGTTTATTTATGAGGACAGTGCCTATTTTTTAAAAATTATCATTTTTGAGAGACAGTGCGTCGGTGTCCATTTGTCAAAGATGATTGACGTTGTCTATTCACAAGATGCGCCTGGACCGCATAATAATCCCTTGCTTAAAAGAATAAAGCTGCGTGTTTTCTTGAGCGCTATACATGCATACTGTTGCAGTCAGAATTATTAGCCCCCTCTGATTATTTATTCTTTTTTGAATATTTCCCAAATGATGTTTAACGGAGCAAGGAAATTTTTACAGTATGTCTGATAATAGTTTTTCTTCTGGAGAAAGTCTTATTTCTTTTATTTCAGCTTTTAATTTTTTAAACACCATTTTAAGGTCAAAATTATTAGCCCCTTTAAGCTACAGTATATATTTTTTTCAATAGTCTACAGAACAAACCATTGTTATACCCTTACCTGTCTAGTTAACCTAATTAATCTAGCTAAGCCTTTACATTTTTTATGTTTGTTAAACCTTAACTCTACATTAGTAGATATTAGTACACTTTAAAAAGTGATTAGTTACTTAAAGCGGGTAAACCAATGACCTTAAAAGCAACAAGTTGTCTTTACAAAAATAATGTAAGTAAACCCATTGCATCTTGTAACTTTTAAGTTGACTTAATTTTTATAATTATGCAAATTGTTCACTTTTTTGTAGTTATTACAATATTACTTATTTGGTGCTTCATTAATTCAATAAAATCAACAGTTATAGCTTGCATTGAATTTATAAGACACACTGGAGTCTGGAAGAGCAGATATATAAGATTTTTAATGAACTAATCACTTTTTACAGAGTAACTACAGCTACAACCGCTGAATTCTTGACTTTTAAGCACATGCGTAATGACTGACTATATTTATTATATAGTGTTACCAATAATAAAAATATATATATTATCAGACATACTGTGAAAATTTCCTTGCTCCATTAAACATCATTTGGGAAAAAAAAAAAAAAAAATCAGAGGTGGACTAATATGACTTCAACTATATATATATATATATATATATATATACAGTTGAAGTCAGAATTATTAGCCCCCCTGTTTATTTTTTCCCCAATTTCTGTTTAATGGAGGGAAGATTGTTTTAACACAAACATAATAGTTTTATGTTTATAATTCATCTCTAATAACTGATTTTATCTTTACCATGATGACAGTAATAATATTTGACTAGATATTTTTCAAAACACTTCTATACAGCTTAAAGTGACATTTAAAGGCTTAACTAGGTTAATTAGGTTAACTAGGCAGGTTAGGGTAATTAGGCAAGTTATTGTATAACGATGGTTTGTTCTGTAGACTGATCTGGAAAAAAATGAGCATGAAGGGGCTAATAATTTTGTCCCAAAAATGGTGTTTAAAAAATTAAAAACTGCTTTTATTCTAGCTGAAATAATTTAACTAATAAGACTTTCTCCAGAAGAAAGAATATTATCAGACATACTGTGAACATTTCCTGAATCTGTTAAACATCATTTGTGAAATATTTAAAAAAGAAAAAAAAAATCAAAAGGGGGCTAATAATTCTGACTTCAACTGTATATATATATATATATATATATATATATATATATATATATATATATATATATATATATATATATATATATATATATATATATATATACACACAGTTGAATATACACACACACACACACACACATACATACACACACATAAATGAAATGGAATAATTTCAAAACATAGAACCCCCACTCTAAATAAATATAGCCATAAACTGAGGGAGGGGGGATTTAAATATCTTAAATGCCATGCCTGATCATTTAAAGTTACAATCAGAACTCCGAGTTTTTTCTGTAAAGCTGAAAGAATGGTTGAAATCTTTACAGCAACGTGAGCATTAAGCATTATTCTTTCCGGTTGGTCCCATTTACATTTCTCTTTATCCATATTGACTTGCATCTTATGTTCATGGCTCTGTATATATTGTACATGTTTGCTGTATTGTGTTTTATTCTTGACAGTTTTTTTTATTTTATTTTTATTTATTTATTTTTTTTATGTAAAGCCTAACCAGGGACGAGGGCTGCAAATTAGCTTTATGCTATATGCCCTATGTACACAACATCGGTTATCTTTGTATAGCAATGTCAAGTGTATTGTCCCTGTAAAATAAAAAAATAAAGAAAAAATTGCTTAAGGTATAATGATATTTTTTCTTATTTCTTGCACATCTGGGAACACAATATCGACGACCTGAAGGTAACAATATGAAGGTGTATGATAAAGGATGTCTCTCATCATTGACAATCGTGATAGCCTTATTTCGCACCCTTTCTTTCCTATCAATGTTTAGTTTCATTCACAACAACTTACAGGCTGTCGTTAGCACCTTCCCCAGCGACCACTTCTGGGCCTCAAAAGCATTTCCTTACCAACAGATCACACAAAATATTGCAATACTTTCAATAAAAGCACTATAAAACATGATCAACAATGTGTTGCCAACATTAAAAGACAGTCATTTCTTTAAGAAGGACATTCTCTGCTGAAGCCTTTTCTTTACACAGTCAGTCCATACATCCCACTGTAGTTTATTGTCCAACATCACACCCAAATCAATGATTCATAGTGTGTAGTTATTATAAAGTGCCACCAAAGTGTAGCGCAACTAGTTACTTTTTGGGGAGTAAATCAATATTGCAATGCATTGCTTTCAGTAGTAACTTTCCCCAACATTAGTGAACAGGCCCTACCTGTGAGTGTAAAATGCAATTCAAACAGCTTCTAAAGGTTGATTTTGCATGATAGGAAGACCTGCCAAAGATCAGATCTCTTTTAGTGTACGGATAAGCAAAAAATAGGAATTTCATAGGGTGTCCAAACTTTTGCACATGGCTGTATACTGTCTATATTCACAGAGAAATGGATTTAAAGAATGTGGATGTTGAAAGCAGGGTGTGCTCACTGTATCTGTGGGACTGTAAGGTGGAGTCTCTCTCTCTCTCTCTGAGCGTGTGTGTGCGTGTGTCAGTCGTATCTGTGTTTCTGAGAGTTGCCCATCATGGACAGCGCAGGGAGGAAAGTCATCGTCTGCGACAATGGCACTGGGGTAAGAGATTTACCGTATATATTTACTATAATAGACAGCCAAGCTTCGAATGAATAATACTCTTAGCAGATGCTGACTTAAAGTTAGGTTTATTTAATCAACAAGTTGTGTTTTTGGGATGAGAAATGACACAAATTCCTCCAAAAAGATAATAAGATGATGTACCAGAGGCATCATTGTGGAATAAAAAAGGATTTCTCAGCTTTTATTTACATTTAAAGAAAAACTTTAAGTCAGAGTTTGCCAGCGGTGTGAATAACTTCAGGCTTGACTTTAACTACTCCTTCCAGAGAACATCGCTGACCTCTAAATGATGCACAGTGCTGAACTTCTAAGAAAAATGCTGTTATTTCAACTTAAAACTGAGAAAATATGATTACAAATGTAATGCATAAACAAATGTAACCCAGTGTTTGGGGTTGTCCATATTGTACCCAATTCTGAGTGGTGTAAACAAGTCAAACACGATCAAAAGTAAACATTTTTCAGAGTCAATTTGTGTTCAAATGAAGCAGGGAGGAAACTCTGCATTAAGAAATGCATGTAAACGTACATATATATATATATATATATATATATATATATATATATATATATATATATATATATATATATATATATATATATATATATATATATATATGTATGTACAGCGCCTATAGAAAAACATCAAACCCCTTTGAAATAATTTATTTGTCATATAGCCTGAAATTAAATCACATTCCAAACCACTTTTCCAGCTCTTGAAAGGATGTTTGTAGCCATTTCTTAACCTTTCTTTGAAAGCAGGGTGTAACGTGAGTAAAGGTATAGATTTTCAGAGGGTATTGTGATTTGATTATGTGATATAAATATATGTATGCTGTATTTAGGGAAATACAGATAGCTTTCCTGATTGTATTGCGGGTGTATTGAGTGCTGAACGTGTGGTGTTTTCTCCAGCTCAGACCTGCTGCATTGCTCAACTCTGTCTGAACACGTCTGGACAGAAATGCGGCTCACTTCACCTTAAAAGGTGGCAGGAGAAAACATCCACTGTTATTGGACATAAACGAGGAAGTGTTTTAAAGTTTGCTTGCAGTGTGTGTGTGTGTGTGTGTGTGTGTGTGTGTGTGTGTGAGTGTGTGGACACGTTTAGATGCTCCTGAGCTGAAGCTTTAGAGGAACTGAGGAGGTTTAGAGGGAGTTTAAGGAAGCAGCAAAACAGAACCACAAAACAGAAGACAATGGAAGAGTAGAGTAGATCAGCACAGTAGGATTATAAGATGATGAGTATATAGTTACATTATTATCCCCCATATTTTTTTTGTCTTTTTTAAATATTTCCCAAATGATGTTGAACAGAGCAAGGAAATTTTCACAGTATGTCTGATAATATTTTTTCTTCTGGAGAAAGTCTTATTTCTTTTATTTCAAAGTTTTATTTGTTTTATTTCGGCTAGAATAAAAGCAGTTTTTAATTTTTTAAACACCATTTTAGGGTCTAAATTATTAGCCCCTTTAAGTATATTTTTTCTGATAGTTTACAGAACAAACTATCATTATACAATAACTTGCCTAATTAATTACCCTAACCTGCCTAGTTAACCTAATTAACCTAGTTTTTTTTTTATTATTAGAATATGCAAAAATCATACAAATACAAGAAAACGTCAACAAATAACAAATACAAAGCAACGAAACAAAAACAAAACAAAAACAACAACAATATAGTCATATACTGGTATGTGCGTGAGTGTGTGCGTGTGTGTGTGTGTATGCATGTAAAGGTAACTTGGTGGACAGGTCAGGGTACATACATAAGGAACAATAACAGTCAATAAATGAAGCAAGTGTCACAGATACAGATAAAACATATAGAAAGAAACCAGTCAGAGGTAGGGAGTAACAACAATGCTTATTAATGTATGATAGTAAAAATGAGAGTAAAAAGAGAGAAAGGACAACAGTAATAACTGACAACAATATTAATAAATCACAATTGCTACACCAACTACAACTACAGAAAGTTACTTATATTACAACTACTACTGCTTCTACTACAGCCACAACCACGACTACTACTACTACAATGTCTACTAATACTGATACTACTACAACGACTACCACTACTGATACTACTATAGCGTTTGCTACAACTAATACAACAACGTCTACTGCTACTACTACTGCTAATTAACCTAGTTAAGCCTTTAAATGTCACTTTAGGCTGTATAGAAGTGTCTTGAAAAATATTTAGTCAAATATTATTGACTGTCATCATGGCAAAGATAAAATAAATCAGTTATTAGAGATGAATTATTAAAACTATTATGATTAGAAATGTGTTGAAACAATCTTCCCTCCATTAAACAGAAATTGGGGAAAAAATAAACAGGGGCGCTAATAATTCAGGGGGGCTAATAATTCTGACTTCAACTGTGTGTGTGTATATATATATATATATATATATATATATATATATATATATATATATATATATATATATATATATATATATATATATAGTTGAAGTCAGATTAGCCCCACTCTGATTTTGTTTTTTCTAATATTTCCCAAATGATGTTTAATGGAGCAAGGAAATTTTCACAGTATGTCTGATAATATATATTTTTTTATTATTGATAACACTATATAATAAATATAGTCTTTATAAGTGCTTAAAAGTCAAGAATTCAGCGGTTGTAGCTGTAGTTACACTGTAAAAAATAATACACTGTCAAATATTATTGACTGTCATCATGGTAAAGATAAAATAAATCAGTTATTAGAGATGAGTTATTAAAACTATTATGTTTGGAAATGTGATGAAGCAATCTGTTCTCCGTCAAACAGAAATTGGGGAAAAAAATAAACAGGGTGGCGAATTATTCTGACTTGAATTAACCTGTTGATTTGCAACAGTTAAAAATGAACAACCTTATTACTCCAGATACATATTTTATGAGTTTTATTTTTCTCAGAAGTACCACTGCAGGACTTGGTTGTCCATTAGCAACGAACAGTTACAAAAGACAAAAAAACTATTTGCAAAAGACAAAAAACTGCTTCTTGGAGTACAACAAAGTGACTTGGAAACATGACCTATTCAATGAGGGTTTGCGATATTGGATTTGGATCCCATGTTGTTTTTGTTGTTGTTCTGCCACTGAAAAGCAATTTGTTACATTATTTGAAAAGTTGTATATAAAAAGTTATTGTTCATATCATATTCAGTCGTCAGTGTCTAATTACCACACTGAGCCAATGTTGCAAATCTGCAACATCCCAGAACGCCTTGCATGTGAAGGTCTCTCTAAAAAAAAAATTCAGGATTCTATTGTACTACTCCATATGATAATTTTCCCCAAATATCAGATTTTTCCTGTTTCTAATAAAGGATTCGGATTTCTGCTTTCCAATCCGTCTCATCATGAACCAACGTTTATCCTTTTCATCATCCTGTTCCTCAGTATTTAACCGTGAATTGATTTTAATTAATGAATAAGTTAACACATTGCTTAATATGAGAATGTTCAGTGCATTTGCCCGTCTCTTTATAACTATTTTCAGAAGCCACCAATCTAGGTCAGAGGTCACGGAGACCTTGAGTGGAACTGAGGGCTGAGGACTGGAAGCAACCGCTTCTATTGTTATTTCGACGAGTTAATATTGTCTAACATGTCTAAAGCAGGGGTCACCAATCATGGTCCTGGAGGGCCGGTGTCCCTGCAGGGTTTAGCTCCAACTTGCCTTAACACACCTGCCTGGATGTTTCAAGTATACCTAGTAAGACCTTGATTAGCTTGTTCAGGTGTGTTTGATTAGGGTTGGAGCTAAACTCAGCTGGACACCGGCCCTCCAGGAACAAGTTTGGTGACTACTGGTCTAAAGTGATTTTGCTATTTTCTCGATTAAATCTTTTAAAGTGATTCTACTTTTTTTTCAAGATAGACTTTGTGTAGTAAGGATAAAACTGCCTGAATGTAGATTATACCGGTTTTTAACCAGTTTTGATAAAGACGGCTGAGAGTACACTCAGCCTTGGATAAGAAACAGATTGTACTTTAAGTGTGTGTGTTTTATTTGATTGTTGATCTGTTTCACAGGTCTGGAGTCAGCTCTAATCAGTCTAAAGGATGTCTGACATTTATGTTTAGATATTGTTCAGAATATACGCACAAAACCCACGTGGAAATGTTCCTAGTCTATCTGTGTTTTAACCAATCAGGTTAGAGCACCTATATGTATGACGCAGTTAATGACGTTATTTGAGAGTATAATTGTTATTGATTGGTGATTGTAAGCAGAGCGGCCTAGGAACTCATTGCGAGTGTTGAAGCTGGCTTCTGTTGATGTAACTGCAAACTATCTTCAGTAAACTTGATTTATTTATTTAAATCTCTGACTCCGACTCTTCTTCATCTACCAGACTGGTCATTCTTTGGGTTAAACTGTATACAATCCCACAATTTAAGTCTGAGAGGGTTAATTGTGTACAAATTAGTGGGTTTATATATATCTGTACCAGCAAGCAGGGTTGAGTTTGCAGCTTTTACTCACTGTTTTTCACTCATCTTCTCTCACATCTTGTCTGCAGTTCGTCAAGTGTGGATTCGCAGGCTCCAATTTCCCCGATCACATCTTCCCTGCGCTGGTGGGTCGACCCATCATTCGCTCAGATACTAAAGTCGGGAGCATAGAAATCAAGGTGAGCTGTCAGTCCGGCAAACACACAGACATACAAATAAAATACATGTAGACATGGAAGAAAGTGTGAGAAACTTTCAGACATTGACACTGATGATGTTTGAATACAATGACATCCATAAATGTACATCCACATTCATATGCATCCGCTCGCTTAGTACCATCTTCATTCATTTTCCTAAGCCTTAGTATCTTATTTATAAAGGGTTGCACAGCGGAATAAACCGCCAACCTATCCAGCAATGTTTCACCCGACCACAACCCAGCATTGGGAACCACCCATACAAATTCATTCACACACACACACTCATAAACTACAGCCAATGTAGTTTTTGTTATTCACCTATAGCACATGTGTTTGGAGCACCTGGAGCACCTGGAGGAAACCCACGCCAACATGGTGAGAACATGCAAACTCCACACAGAAATGCAAACTGACCCAGTCTGGATTCGAACCAGCAACCTTCTTGCTGTGAGGCAACAGTGCTCACCACTGAGCCATCAGAATGAGCCATCTTGTGAATGAATAATATGTAGGTCAGCTTTGTGTTTTTGTCTGTTTGGCGCTATCTAGTGTCTGAATAATGCGCAGGTTAGTGTATACTCCATCAGCTGTTTTCGTTTCTGTCAGCTTTGCATTTAATTGAAGGATAATTAAACTTAACGGCAATGTTGTGTCTAATCTTTTTATGTCTTAAAGCAAGTAGCCTTGAAATAAGTGGGATAAAGTACATCCAGGATGATTATTTTGCAGACTAAACCCCTCAGCTTTATACAACAATGCTGGACTTTATATCCTGCTTAAGCCTGTTAGGTTTCATTCTGCGATAACAACCGGTTAGATAACATTATTAGTTCACTAGTTATTTACTCATTGAGTATGTTGCATGGACACCAATACTTCGATTTTAATAAGATATGGTCTTTCTGCATTGTAGCTTGGTAAGGTAATCTGAGTGTGTCAAATAAGCAGGGATGTAGCAACTTCTCACTTTTAGAGACAGACTATTTAGAAACAAGTGATTAGGAATGTAAACCTTTGGATTTAATACAGCTGTCCCCCCTACTTTTAAAATGTCCACTAAGCCCCTGCAAATAAGAACAGGTTGAGTAGTCTTATGGAGGTGGCAAGCAAGATCATTGGTCTGAACCAAACTTGTCCAATGGTAATTTACCGTAATTACGTTTTAAAGAGAGCTCAGGGTATCTTATGCACCCAGGATCACACATTGTACCCTGTATTTTAGCTGCTGCCATCAGGACGTTGTTTTAGAGTTCCTATTTGCAGGAAAATTGAGTTAGAGATTGCTTTTATAAAGGTGACCAATAGGTAGGGCCGGCGCATCCATAAAGGTGACCTAGGCGGCCGCCTAGGGTGGCAGTATAGAGAGGACGGCGTCCGCGACACCTCCCTTACCACCCACATCCTCAGTTATGTCTGCGACACCTCCCTCACCACCTGCGCCCTCAGATATATATTCGCGCATAGGTGACAGAATAGAGATGGCGGCGTCAGCGACACCTCCATCAGCACCCGTGTGTCCTCAGTTATATCCGCGCATAGGGCGGCAGAGGTGCGCGACACCCCTGCGTCCTCAGTAATATCCGCGCATTGGGCAGCAGAATAGAAGTCCGCGACACCTAACTTCATATTAATAACCAGTCACTTTCGTTTTCACATTGGGCGGCATGATCATCCTCTGCCTGGAGCGGCAGTTCAACTTGCTCTGGCCCTGCCAATAGGTCATTAAATGAGTCCAGCGGGGAGGGAGATGCACCTAAAAAAGGATGTGTGTTGTGTGGTAATATTTTGTTAATGTGTACATGAAACCTGTGTTCCGGCACCTTGCTGCAATTTTAGTTTCCCTAAACAGGATAATAAAGTTTAGTTTGAGTCTGAAGACAATGCTCTGATAAAGAGTCTAAAACATAAACATACCATAATCTGACTAAAGTCATAATCAAACTAAACAGAAATGGAATTAAGGCATGTGGACTATGCTGATTTTAGTCGCAATTTTGGAGTGCAGAACAGACATGTAAACACCTTCAAACTATTACCATCATGTAAGACTTCTAGCTGCATTTGGTGACAGGATAGTTCATACACACACGGCTATTTGACATCAAGTCAGTGAAAGACCACAGACATCCACATTGTGAAATGCAGAATTTTCCAGTCCATACAGCGTACTGCATCAACTCCATCACAACAACACTCTTCCACCAGTCCTTACTTAATACTTGCATCCAACACCTCAGTGTCACAGGGCATGAATGAAATGTTCCTGAATAAAGTGAGACTGCCAAACTGCAGTTAAAGTAAACATTTTTTAAATGAAGCGCCTGAAATTACATGAAACTCCAGAGGAAATGTGGATAGTGCCGTGACGCAACAACGTTAATCTATCTACGAGCTATAACATGTGAAACTGGCTCATGAACGAACATTCAAAAAGTAACTCATGCAAGCACTAATCATATTATTGTCTTATTCAGATTAAGGCAAATAATTCAATTACTGATGTCCATGTAAATGTAGTCATTGTGTGAAATGTCAGGACCTGATGGTGGGTGATGAGGCCAGCGAGTGCCGCTCCATGCTGGAGGTGACGTACCCGATGGAGAATGGGATGGTGCGCAATTGGGAGGACATGATCCACCTGTGGGACCACACCTTCGGTCCGCAGCGGCTCAACATCAGCCCTCCCGACTGCAAGGTGCTGCTGACGGAGCCGCCCATGAACCCTATGAAGAACCGGCAGAAGATCGCAGAGGTCATGTTCGAAACTTACCGCTTCCACGGTATCTACGTCGCCATACAGGCCGTGCTGACACTCTACGCACAGGGTATTCAATTCCAGTTGA
This sequence comes from Danio rerio, assembly GCF_049306965.1. NCBI lineage: Eukaryota > Metazoa > Chordata > Actinopteri > Cypriniformes > Danionidae > Danio > Danio rerio. The sequence goes on along the minus strand of NC_133182.1, from coordinate 7,219,541 downwards.
TTTAATTTCATTCATTTTCAAATAAATGTGTTTATTCTTAAAGTTATTTTTTACAATAATCACATTTTAACCGAAAACATATTTTAATTTAATTTAATTTAATGCACTTATTTTAAATTAAATTTTTTTCAATTAAATTAAAGTTTATTTTTAAAATCATTTTCGCAATACTAACTTTCAACTGGAAATTTTACAACCGAGGCTCATTCTGAAAACGTAGTCCTGCGGACGTTTCTGGAGACCGCGAATTATGTAGCTGGAGGTACGCATGGGTGCATTTCATTTTTTTAAGCTAACGATTTGGGGCGGTGTGACGTCGTTCTCTTCCGCGCTTGCCGGCTGACCACTTACCTCAGTGTGGAGGGCTTTCCCACCGTAATGAGTTTGTCCAGGTAGCGACGACGACCGGGTTTGAGTCTGGGGAAGAACGGTTCCAGAAATCAGGTAAGACAAAAACAGAATCCAAAAAGTAAAGTGAACCAGTGAATAACAGACTGAGAATGTGGTGAAATCCAAAAACGTGGTAAAAATCAGAAGAGGGCTTTTCTTTTTCTAGACGGCTTTTTTGTGTAAATTGTTGGTTGGTTTTAGGGAAGTAAGCGGGCGGGCGGGTCAATCGGTAAAACTGCTTGGGTTTAGGGAAGGAGGAGGAGGGTGGGTCGGCCTATTGGCCGGTTGCATAGTCAATCATTTAGCCAGTCGGACGGACGGTCGCTCGACAGCGGCCTTTTATGGGTTTACGCGAGAACAGCGAGGGCGTGAATGGCGCTCGCGAGAGATGTTCGACATGCGAAAAAGTGAGCACATAGGCCTCTCACGGATTCGTGAAAAACAAAAACTGCACAAATACATACCTCCCGGGATGTATTTTGCGGTCTCCAGAAACGTCCAAGGGACTACGTTTTCAGAACGAGCCTGGGTTGAAATTTTAATTTAATTGTTTTCAACTTAATTAATTCCCTTCAATTTTTTTTAAACTTGATTTAAAAAATCTGCAGAAACACTTTAGCATTTGACTTTGACACACTCCCTTTGTACGTGTCATCAGAGGGGGAAAGGCCCACCTATTAGTGTTATCATTAACATAAACGGCCCTGAGTGAGAAGCAACCGTCTGCAATTAGTGTTGAGCTACTGAAGATAATGTCAGCATTAGACAAAGAGGATTATAAATGTGGAGTTAAAGCACAAATAAACAGTGACAGGAGTCTCCATAGACTGACACATTCTCACACACTTCTGTTCACTTTTTCCACACAGATAACATCCTGCATTAAATCTGCCACTATGCTGACACACAGGCATTTGTAGCTCCGCCCTCTTCTAAAAACAACTCAATCTCATTTAAATTTAAAGCAACAGTAACTAAAATGACACAATTAGGTTTAAAGCCTAAAAGAGTCAGTTTTGAGAGTCATAAAAAAGTGTCTGTGTGGTAATTTGAGCTGAAATACACACACACACAGACACACAGACACACAGACACACACACACACACACACACACACACACACACACACACACACACACACACACACACACAAGGACATTAGAGACTTATTTTACATTTTGTATAAAGGTGCATGATAGGTCCCCTTTAATAATGGGAAACATCAAGCATCTCTGACCTGCTCTGTGTTTGTGTGTCAGGTTTGTTGACCGGTGTGGTGATCGACTCAGGAGACGGAGTGACACACATCTGTCCCGTTTATGAGGGTTTCTCTCTCCCGCATCTCACGCGCCGGCTGGACATCGCAGGACGGGACATCACTCGCTACCTGATCAAGGTGACCCTTCTTTTCACAGCATAGACAGTGTGCAATGTGTAAAGTTACAGCTTCTGCATAGCCTATAATGCAAAAAATAAAAAAATAAAAAAATCCTACTTAGAGGTTTTGCCTTGTCTAAATGTTTACAAATTTTTAAATAAAAAAGCATTTTTACTTAAAGGGGGTGTTCATCACATTTTTCAGAGGAACAAACTGTTTGTTAAACTTTATAAGTAATATTGCCTATACTATGTCAGATTTATGACAAGTTTTGTTTTATATGTCATGACAAAGACAAAAACAGCTTGTGATGTTTGTTTATGTCTAGTTTTCACAACAAACAATGTCATCTTTGCATTCAAAAACATAACTGAGCAAATGAGATTTAACAGCTGTTATAAGCATGCATTAATAATCATGATCACGTGTCATGAATGTGAATGAGAAATTAAGTTTAACGACAGTCTTATGCACACCCCTTTAAGTAGTTGTTTTACTTGCTTTAAACAGAAAGTTGCTTAATTTTGGCTTTTTTTTTCCTGAAAACAAAACAATACGGTTTTCTTGTCTTAAAGATGCGGTAACATCTGCCTGTGAGATAAGTAAAATATTTAGCTGACCCCGCTGAGTAAATAATGGCAGAAAATTCATTCTTGTGTGAACTATTCCTTTAAAATAAATCAAAATATGCAATTTAGGTTTAGCATAACCAATTATAAATGACTGACTGCTCTAAAAAAGACCATAAGCAAGACCTCTTGAGTTGTTGTTGTTTGATTTGTGCAGCTTTTGCTCCTGCGCGGCTACGCCTTCAACCACACGGCGGACTTCGAGACGGTGCGGATGATGAAGGAGAAGCTGTGTTTTGTCGGCTACAACATTGAGCAGGAACAGCAACTGGCCAATGAGACCACAGTCCTGGTGGAGTCCTACATGGTAAACACACAGTTTATAAACCCCAGTTACCCTTACAGTTGATTAGGAGGTCATAGTTACACCTGGTAGAGTTAAAGACAAAATGATTGGCCCTCCTGTACAAGTCTACCACCAGCCTCGGGAGGCTAAGACCTTTGCACAAACCTATCTGTCTAGAATGCATGATAGTGAAGTTTACTTTTGGGTGAACTAAACCCTTAATTTACAAAGAGAAAATATGGGAAATATGTAGACAACAATCAGAACAAAAGTATTTTTGGATTCAAAAGACCCGCATGAAAAGTCTGTTTATTGTGACCCTCTTTAGCACCAACTTTTTTGTTGAGTCTTTTCTGAAATTACGTACTATTTAATATCAAGAATCTGTCAGCATGTCTAGAAGTTCTTTCTTAGATTTAGCATGCTCTGTCTATCTTTCTCTCTCTAGCTGAATCTCATTCTGTCTCTAATATTGTCTATACATACTGTACACTCTCTAATAACTTTCATTTGTAAGTCGCTTTGGATAAAAGTGTCTGCTAAATGACTAAATGTAAATGTAAATGTAGAAATAAAGGTATGCAAGCTGTCACTGGGGTGGTACCCTTTCAAAAGGTACACATTTGTACCTCAAAATTTGGTCCATATTGGTATCTCAAAAGTGTATATTGGTAGTAGTTGAAGTAGTAGTCATTGTAATAGTATCGATTGTTATTGAGTAATTGTTACGGAGATTATAGAAGTTGTAGTTCATGTAGTAGTAGATGTCATTGGTATAGTAGTAGCAGAAGTAGTAATGGTGTGGTAGTTACAGTAGTAGTAGTAGTCGTTGTTGGTAGTAATATCAGTAGTAGATGTTGTTGATGTAGATGTAGTAGAAGTGATTGTAGTAGTAGTAGTAGTAGTAGTCGCAGTAGACATTGTAGTGGTAGTCGTTGTAGTAGTATCAGTATTAGTAGACACTTTAGTAGTAGTAGTCGTGGTTGTGGCTGTAGTAGAAGCAGTAGTAGTTGTTATACAAGTAACTTTCTGTAGTAGTAGTTGGTGTAGCACTTGTGATTTATTATAATTGTTGTCAGTTATTACTGTTGTCCTTTCTCTCTTTTTACTCTCATATTTACTATCATACATTAATAAGCATTGTTGTTACTCCCTACCTCTGACTGGTTTCTTTCTATATGTTTTATCTATATCTGTGACACTTGCTTCATTTATTGACAGTTATTATTCCTTATGTATGTACCCTGACCTGTCCACCAAGTTACCTTTACATGCATACACACACTCACACACACACACTCACGCACATACCAGTACCTGACTATATTGTTGATGTTTTTGTTTTGTTTTGTTGCTTTGTATTTGTTATCTGTTGATGTTTTCTTGTATTTGTATGATTTTTGCATATTCTAATAAAAAAAAAAAAAAAAGTGTATATTAGTACCTACCTACCTAATACCTAATATATATTAGTACCTACCTACCTAATATGTACATTTTAGGTATTAATATGGAGTTTTAGGCACAAATTTGCACCTTTTGAAAAGGTTCCACCCCAGTGACAGCTCGTGTGAATATCCAGCTGCAGGCCCGCAGAACCACTCACGTTTTAGGCACACAATCTGGCACACACAATCTAGGCAAACCACATATGATTACGACGGATGTTAATGTTATTAACGTCTTCTAGGACATTGTCATCGATATATTTGATATATATTTTACTCAATAAACTATAGTGTTCACTTTACTTTATTTCACCAAAATTGTGATCGAGACGGGCGAATTGGGAGCGTTGTTTACTAGACTGAACAGTTTTCTATCAGTCATTATAGATGATCAGTCATTATTATCTGACAGAGTCATTTTAGCAGATACTCATTTGCTGGCCTTGCTGAACGATCTAAATTGGACAGGTTTAATTTATATAATGGATTCATTTATAATGAAGGGAATAATAGCAAGTTAATGTAGGCAATAATACATTTTATATGTAATAAATTTTTTATACATGTAATAAATGTATAACACGATATTAATATTTTACTCCAGCGATTTAATAGTGTATATTTGCTAAATTTTCTAATAACTTTAAGTAGCGATTTAATATTGTAGTAAAGTAAGCAATATATTTAACCCAAGCTCATTCTGGAAACGTAGCCCCGCGGACGTTTCTGGAGGCCGCGATTTACGTGGCCGGAGGTACGTAAGGCCGCGTTTAGTTTTTTTTCGAGCGAATGCTGCGGGGCGGTGTGGTGCCGCTCCGCCCCTCCTCTTTGCGCTCGCCAGCCGACGGCTCGCCTGAGTGAGAAGCACACAGGCGCACAGCGGCCTCTCGCGAATCCGCAAAAACAAAAAACGCTCGAATACGTACCTCCCGAGACGTAAATCGCTGTCCGCAGAAACGTCCGCGGGGCTACGTTTCCACAATGAGTCCGGGTTGAATATATTGCTTTTAAACCAAAAATTTGCAATAGAAACAAATTAACTATTAATAATTAATCAAAAAATAATAATAAGTATATATATATATATATATATATATATATATATATATATATATATATATATATATATATATATATATATATATATATTTATTTATATATATATATATATACACATAGCTGTGACAGTTTATTAAATAATAGCTGTTTAAAATCAGTTAATCAGTTAAGATAATCAATTTAAAGCTATATTATATATTGTTTAAATGATTAAATATAAAAAATATTTTTAATGTGACACATTATTGATTGCTTTTTCTTTTTACAACAAAGTGATTTTAACCAAGTATGATAAGATTAAGATCCTGAATTAGTTTACTACACTTAATCCTACAATTAGACGGTCTATTATGTTTTCTTTGTTTATGTGGACATGTGAATAAAATGATAAGTGTCTTTAACCAATTACTTTTATTTACATAATTTGAGTTCAGAAACGGCAGAGATGTTAAAATGATCGTTACGATATAAAAATAATAATGACTGAAATGGGAAACCATATTTGTGAAATTCAATAGGTGGCGATAATGCTACTAAGGAGTTAGTTAGTTACCATATATGGTTTGCCTATATCGTGTGTGCTAGATCAGCCTGATTTCACGAGAAAACGTAAGTATTTTACGTTTTGGCAGTTTAGTGGCTAATTCTCACGAATTCGTACGAGTTCAGTCGTAAGAAATTGTACGATTTTAAAAAGGAGGCGTGGCACCTAACCCCACCCCTAAACCCAACCGTCATTGGGGGATACGCAAATTGTACTAAAATGTATGAATTAGATCGTACAAATTTGTACGAATTAGCCACTAAATGAAAAAGTTACGAATTGCCGTGAGATTGAGTTGGCTAGATTGTGTGTGCCTGAAACGTGTGTGGTACCTTTATTTCTAAGAGTGTATATAGTATTTAGGTCTGGACTGTGTGAAGGCCACTTCATGAGCTGTGTTTCCTTTTCAAATTCGATTTATTTACATTAGCAGTGTTTTTGGCATCATTATCGCGCTGAAAAATACAACCCCAAATTAGACAAATGTTTGTGCGCAAACGGTAAAAGACAAGGGTACAAGCCTAAGCTGAACAACGTGATCTCTGATCCCCCAGGCGGCACTGCATCTAGGACCCTCATTCATCTATAAGCAATGTCACCACATGAACTACTTTGGCAAACCTTTGTCAAGTACCAAAATACATAGTTACATCCACAAATGCCAGTTAAAACTGTACTGTGCCAAAAGGAAGCCCTATGTTAACAGTGTCCAGAAGCACCATCAAATTCTCTGGGCTCTGAGGCATCTTGGATGGACCATCACACAGTGGAAATGTCTACTGTGGTCAGATGAATCAGTATTTCAGATATTTTTTGGGGAGAAATGGACACTATGTGCTCCGGACCAAAGAAAAACAGGATCATGGTGTTACCAGCAACAAATCCAAAAGCCATGCTCTGTTGTGGTACAGGGCTGTGTCAGTGCAAAGTTAACTTACACTTCTGTGCTGCACCATTAATGCTGAAAAGTCCATCGAGATTTTGGAGCACAATATGCTGCCTTCATTTCTAGGGACACCCGTGCATATTTCAACAAGACAATGCTAAACCACATTCTGCACACATTACAGTCCTGACTGAAGAGGATACAGGTACTCGACCAGCCTGCCTGCAGTCCCGACCTGTATACAATAGGGAATGAGTGGTTGTATTGTCTGCAATGAAATGCAAGTAAAAGTAAATGTAGAAATGACTTATTTCTTTTTTTTATTTGCGTTTTCCATAGTTTCCCAACTTTTTCTGATTTGGGGTTGTAAAACTATTACAAATTAGGTGATTTCTAATAGGAGTTACATGACGAATTAAAATCTGTCTGAACTCTTCAGCATTCTCAATCCCATCAATTCAGGAAATATTGTCAACAGCTCTAGCAGAAGTGCAGATCAAACCAAGGCAGGAACTCCAGTATTGTCTTCACTCTTGCTTTCATCTTTCTCTTCACTCTTTCTTTCTGAGTCTTTAACAATTGCACCAAAATAACCCAACTAAAAGCTGTATTTTCTGGTTGTATTTTAATATTAATAAGCAATATATAATGTCATTAAACCCTCACTAAAACAGCAAATGCCACTGGGGGTCTAAGACTTTTGCACAGTACTATAAATATGTAAAAACTGTTAAATTGGACCTATTATGCCCCCTTTGTACAAGATTTAAAATAAGCTACTGATTTCTCACTCACAGTTACCAGATGGGCGGATGATAAGGGTTGGAGGTGAGAGGTTCGGGGCTCCGGAGGCTCTTTTCCAGCCGCACCTCGTTAATGTGGAGGGAGTCGGAGTGGCAGAGCTGCTCTTTAACACCATCCAGGCAGCAGACATTGACCTCAGGTCTGGATAATTCACCTTCAGTGCCAATTTAAGGTGCAATCCACAATATCTGAACACTTTTGACTTTTGGAGTTTTAAAACATACTGGCAGCTAACCAGGAGTGAGGGTACTGTAGAACATTCAAGACATGTCACTCATATAGATTTGAAGGGGAAAACATTTTATGGTCAATATGGACACTCTAGCGAAGGAAGCCCCGCCCTCAAGAAAAGAAACCAATCAATAATCGCTATAGACTCATGTGTTTTATGACTTTATGGTTATGGTTTATGGTTATGAATCATATAGGGACTACAAACGCAAACTTGCCTCACAGACATTAAAAATTTAACAGATAAAGCTTGCAGTCTCTACTTCTAGAAAAAGTGAGTAAACTCGTTGCTTTTTAAAGGGATTAGTTGACTTTGCTTTGAAAAGTGAGTAAACTTTTTGACTTTAAAGCGATTAGTTGGATTCACTTATAAAAAGTGAGTAAACTGATTGCTTTTAAAGTGATTAGTTGACTAAACTCTGCAAAACGGAGTAAACTTGTTGCTTTTAAAGTAATTAGTCGGCTTTGAGCAGTATATCCTCATCGATGTACAGAGGCATTAGAACCCACACAGACCACAGGATAGGCGCCCCCTGCTGGCCTCACTAACACCACTTCCAGCAGCAACCTAGCTTTCCCATGTGTTCTCCCATCCAGATACTGACCGGGCGCAACCCAGTTTAGCTTCAGTGGGCGACCCTTTGAGAGTTGCAGAGAGCTAGCTGCCGGCTATAAAAGCGTTTTAAGTGAATAGCTGATCATTGAAACTCGCTGATTTTAAAGCCATTAGTTGACTTTACTTAATAAAGGTGAGTAAACTTGTTGCTTTTAAAGCGATTAGTTGACTTTACTTAATAAAGGTGAGTAAATTTGTTGCTTTTAAAGCGATTAGTTGACTTTACTTAATAAAAGTGAGTAAACTTGATGCTTTTAAAGTGATTAGTTGACTTTACTTAATAAAGGTGAGTAAATTTGTTGGTTTTAAAGCGATTAGTTGACTTTACTTAATAAAAGTGAGTAAACTTGTTGGTTTTAAAGCGATTAGTTGACTTTTCTTAATAAAAGTGAGTAAACTTGATGCTTTTAAAGCGATTAGTTGACTTTACTTAATAAAGGTGAGTAAATTTGTTGCTTTTAAAGCGATTAGTTGACTTTACTTAATAAAAGTGAGTAAACTTGATGCTTTTAAAGTGATTAGTTGACTTTACTTAATAAAGGTGAGTAAACTTGTTGGTTTTAAAGCGATTAGTTGACTTTACTTAATAAAAGTGAGTAAACTTGTTGGTTTTAAAGCGATTAGTTGACTTTTCTTAATAAAAGTGAGTAAACTTGATGCTTTTAAAGCGATTAGTTGACTTTTCTTAATAAAAGTGAGTAAACTTGATGCTTTTAAAGCGATTAGTTGACTTTTCTTAATAAAAGTGAGTAAACTTGATGCTTTAAAAGCGATTAGTTGACTTTACTTAATAAAAGTGAGTAAACTTGTTGCTTTTAAAGCGATTAGTTGACTTTACTTAATGAAGGTGAGTAAACTTGTTGCTTTTAAAGCGATTAGTTGACTTTACTTAATAAAAGTGAGTAAACTTGTTGGTTTTAAAGCGATTAGTTGACTTTACTTAATAAAAGTGAGTAAACTTGTTGGTTTTAAAGTTATTAGTTGACTTTACTCAATTAAAGTGCTTAAACTTGTTGCTTTTAAAGTGATTAGTTGACTTTACTTAATAAAAGTGAGTAAACTTGTTGGTTTTAAAGTTATTAGTTGACTTTACTCAATTAAAGTGCTTAAACTTGTTGCTTTTAAAGTGATTAGTTGACTTTACTTAATAAAAGTAAGTAAACTTGTTGGTTTTAAAGCGATTAGTTGACCTTACTTAATAAAAGTAAGTAAACTTGTTGGTTTTAAAGCGATTAGTTGACTTTACTTAATAAAGGTGAGTAAACTTGTTGCTTTTAAAGCGATTAGTTGACTTCACTTAATAAAGGTGAGTAAACTTGTTGCCTTTAAAGCGATTAGTTGACTTCACTTAATAAAAGTCAGTAAACTTGTTGCCTTTAAAGCGATTAGTTGACTTTACTTAATAAAAGTCAGTAAACTTGTTGCCTTTAAAGCGATTAGTTGACTTTACTTAATAAAAGTCAGCAAATTTGTTGCAACAATAAATGAACTGTTTGTAATGGTAAAAAATTATGTGAAATTAACTTAACAGTTCCAATTTACAAAGGGTTTAAGCACATTTTAAACTAGAGTACCTAATTGTTTTTTACAGTTAAATTTGAAGTAAATAAATAAATAAACAACATTGGGAACCACTGCTCTTTGACATCACTGTGAAAATGTTTCTTCTAGCCATGCACCTTGATGCTTGAGTGCAGATGTGAACATTTTTCCACCTGTAATGATCAGACTGATCTTGTGATTTTCTGCAGGGCTGATTTGTACAAGCACATCGTCCTGTCTGGAGGATCCACCATGTATCCAGGTCTGCCGTCCCGTCTGGAGCGTGAGATCAAGCAGCTTTACCTGGAGCGAGTGCTGAAAGGAGACACTGAAAAACTATCAGTAAGACAACAGGCTAAAGCCAATACATCTGTCTGCTTATTCTGGAAAAATCTATTCACACATTCTGTAACGTGATAGTTTACATTAATTTAAGTTTTTTAAGGCGATACGGTCGCCTCACAGCAAGAAGGTCACAGGTTTGAGTCCCGGCTGGGTCAGTTGGCATTTCTGTGTGGAGTTTGCATGTTCTCCCCGTGTTGGTATGGGTTCTTATTTGTTTTGCGTCAGCTAGAATGAAAGCAGTTTTCAATTTTTAAAAACAATTTTAAGGTCGAAATTATTAGCCCCCTTCAGCTGTGAGTTATACAATGACTTGCCTAATTACCCTAATTAACTTAGTTAAGCCTTTAAATGTCACTTTAAGCCAAATACTAGTATCTTAAAAAATATCTAGTCAAAGATAATGGCAAAGATCAAATAAATCAGCTATTAGAAATGAGTTATTAAAACTATCATGTTTAGAAATGCGCTGAAACAATTCAACAGAAATTGTGGGAAAATATTCAGGGGGCCTAATAAGTCTGACTAATAACTATTGCAAATGTCAAATAAATGAGTCGTACTGACGTGTTGTGTTCACTCTTCTCGTTCTCTCCCGGCAGAAGTTTAAGATCCGCATTGAAGATCCTCCGCGGCGCAAACACATGGTGTTCATGGGTGGAGCAGTGCTGGCCAACATCATGAAGGACAAAGAGTCTTTCTGGCTCTCCAGAGCCGAGTATGAGGAGAAGGGCCTGAAACTGCTGGACAAACTGGGCGGAGCTCTGAGATGAAGATCTACACACTCTTCATCATCATCATCATCATCATCTTTATTCTCTATAGTACCTTTAAAGGGGGCCTATTATGCATAAATCTCTTTTATAAGGGGTTTAAACATGGTTCTGTGGCAGAGGTCTGTGAATATATCCAGCGTCTGATGGCTAAAATGTATTAATTGTATTTGTGTATAATCACACTTTAAATATAAACAGTCTGCCGGAACAGTTTGATTGACATCATTTGTATCAGGTGGGGAAAGCTCCGCCCACTTGTGACCATCTCTCCCTCATTAGCATAGGATGTTGGTCTTGTTATTGAATATGCCACTATGCTGACACACAGGCATTTATAGCTCTGCCCTCTTTTGAAAAGAGCACAATCTCATTTGAATTTAAAGTGACAGTCACCAAGACATCACAATTGGGATCAAAGCCTGAAAGAGTCAGTTTGAGAGGGTTATAAAACATTATCTGTGTGCTATTTTAAACTGACACTTCACACGCAGACTCTAGAGAAATCAGACACTTATTTAGCATCTTATAAAAAGGGGCATAATAGGTCTCTTTTAAAGGTACATCTCAAAGTGTGTTAAACATACTAAGGTAAAATACAACAATGGCAATAATATGAATTCATCATGTAAAATAATCATCATACATTCAACTACAGGCAAAATTATTCACCCTTCTGTCAAATTTAACTGCATGAACAGATTTGAAACAAATTCACAGCATTTGCTAATCATTAATAGCAATGATTATTGATATGAATTATTAATATGACAACATTAGCAGCATATTAACAATATTGATATCAATAATACACTTGTGAACTATATCAGTGTCTAAATACAGCTGAGAAGCTCAAACACATGGACTCAGCTGTCAAATTAATGTAGAAAAATGTTAAATAAAGAAACATTTTGCATTGACAAATGAATATGCTAATTTTGTTTCAGCTAGAATTTTGCAGGCAAATCTACAAAACAGTTGCTAGAACTGAAATAAACCATCATGAAAGCTTTATTGACATATTTATGAAGCTTTAAATATAAATACTATTTCAATTCATTATAATTTTAATTAGTTTAAACGATATTATTTTGCTGCACAATCAATTTGTGTCTGTAGATTTCTACTACAGCGCATATTTTTAAAGTCTGTTTACTCAATTCTCATGCACTGTCCTGTAAATCTCCACTTCACTATCAGTTTTATTCATATAATAGAGTACAGCCCATTTTCAAAATGAATATTGTTTTCTATTTCTCAGTGAATATAGGCGATGTATTTTGGTGCAATTAAACAAAACAGATTTCCTGAACATATATATTTATTAAAATAGTATTTTAGTCTCCAAACATATTTAAAAGTTTGAAAATTAAACAATTAAATTCAAGCAAAATATTGAAAAAATAAATTACAACCTACAAAATTTCTAACTAAATTTTCCCCTTTTTGCTTCTCTTGATTTTTCCCTTTTTTAATTTGTATTAAATATTTTTCTATAAAATGTAATTTTGGCTGTACTAGTTTTTGGATTGTAAGTTATTTTGTTAGATAAGCTCCAGATTATGCTTCAGTACTGACTTATCTAATGTATATGCATAAATATTATATTGTATGGCTTCCTTTTCAAAATATGAATTCAAAAGAGAGATTTGTGAGGGGTGTGCTTATATATGCTGAGCACTGTTTATGTGTGTGTGTGTATGTATATATGTATACAACAGTTCTGTCTGGTTCTCGAATCTGATTGGCTGATAGCCGTGATATATTTAAGTAATATCAGCACCCGTACAGCCTCTTTACCCATTGTGTATTACTCCGCCCACATACAGCCAGCAACAAGCAGACACTACAGATCTAAAGTTTAAAAGATGCTTGCTCAGGTGTTTAACTGTCAGCTTATGATTTGAATCCGGAAGAAAGTAGTTCCTCATACACAAGGGTTTTTAAGACTTTCCGTGTTTGATTTTGTTTTTATATACACAATTATGCCGTCAAACTGTTGTATAAACGCAATATCACACTCGTAGCAGTGCGATATGGCTGTATATCGCACTGGTGGGGGGACTAAGGCATACCTCCCACCAGTGCCGATATACAGCCATATCGCACTGCTACTCGTGTGATATTGCTCATATATATATATATATATATATATATATATATATATATATATATATATATATATATAAATATATATATATAGTTGAAACCAGAGGTTTACATACACTGTATAAAAAGGCACATACCCATTTAAAAAGAGTCAGATGTTAATGTGACTAAACCTTTCCTCTTTTAGGTAAGTTAGGATTATCAAGTTTGTTTCTGTTCTGCTTAATAGCAGAATAATGAGAGAGAGATTTTGAGAAATTGTTATAACTTTACTTGAAAGTCAAGTTTACATACAATAAGATTATTCTGCCTCTGAATGATGGTGTCCAGGTTTTGGAAGTTTCTGATTGGTTAATTAACAACATTTGAGTTAATTGGAGGCTCAACTGTAGAATAGTATTTAAGGAAAACCTCAAACACGCTGCTTGCTTGTGTAACAACATGGAAAAATCAACAAGTCAGAATCAACAACAAAGCCAGATTATAATTTGCTGAATTACATTGGAAAATAATAATTTCTGGAGACATGTCCTGTGGTCTGATGGAGCTAAGATTGAACTGTTTGGCCATAATGACCAGTGTTACATTTGGAGGACAAAGGGGAAAGCTGACAAGCCTAGGAACACCATCCCAACTGTGAAGTATGGGGACAGCATCATGTTGTGGGGCTGTTTTGCTGCAGGAAGGACTGCTCCACTTCACAGCATAGATGGCATCATGAAGAAAGAACATTATGTAGAAATACTGAAGCTACATCTCAAGACATCAGCCAGGAAATTAAAACTTGGCCATAAATGGGTCTTGCAAACGGACCATGACCCTAAGCATACTGCCAAACTAGTTAAAATGTGCTTTAAGGACAACATAGTGAATGTTTTGGAGTGGCCATCACAAAGCCCTTATCTCAATCCTATAGAAAACTTGTGGGCAGAGTTGAAAAAGCTTGTGCGAGCAAGACAGCCATCAAATCTGACTCAGTTACACCAATTCTGTCAGAATGGGCCAAAGTTATACAGTAAAAGCAAAGCTAAAAAAATACTAAGGACTGTTTTTTATTTTTTATTATTATAATGTATTTATTTACTCTCATTATTCTGGCGTTTAGCAAATGTAAATCATTTACGTAATCCTAACGGACCTAAAATAGTCAATGTTTTGTATGATTTAACACCAGACAATTAAAAAAACTATAATTATTTATGTTCCTTTTATTAGTGTATGTAAACTTCTAGTTTCAACTGTATATACACACACACACACACACACACACACACATATACATATATATATATATATATATATATATATATATATATATATATTCAGAAATGCTTTAACAACGTATTCATACATAATTTGCATGATTATATATTGTAAAAAATAAACAAATAAATCAAACTCTTTCTTTTTTAACTCTGGCTGTGTGCAGTAATTATTGAATTATTGTTTTGTTTTATTCTCATTTTTACTTTAGTTTTCAGCAATATATTTTGTTATTATTTATGTAAATCACTAATTATTTTAAGTAGTTATCACAAAAACTTAACTACTTAAAACTTAAGTACGTCCTGGAAAAATTAAAGAATACTATAGTAATTCAAAGCAAATACTATAGTGTTTTGAACCATAATAAAGTCCTTTAATGAACCGGCTGTATTATTAGTTGCAATGGTAATATAACATCTTTAGTAATCTAATATAAACAAATGACCAATACTGTGGCTTTCTACACTATACTAGAGTAAAAACCGAGCTATTTATTACAGTTTATCAGTTCACTGTAGTTAAGTATGCTGTAGCATTCATAACAAAGTGCTGTAAATACTATAATATACACACACAGTATAAAACACTTTTACTATAGTATCATTTAAAAACACTATTGTTTTCAAAAAATACTATAGTATTTATTAATGTGGGTAAACCACATACCTTAGTGTTGAGTTGACTAACTGCTGCCCTCTAGTGGACAGTTACAGAATAGCGCCTAATATTCAGCTTAATGTGAGAGTTACAGCAAATAATATTCATTCATTCAATTTACTTCAGCTAATTCCCTTTATTCATCAGGAGTCACCACAGCGGAATGAACCACCAACTTAAGCTTTATGCAGCAGATGTCCTTCCATCTGCAACCCAGTACTGGGAAGCACCCATACACTGCGGCCAATTTAATTCATCTAATTCACCTATAGCACATGTGTTTGGACTGTGGGGGAAACCGGAGAATCCGGAAGAAACCCACACCAAAACAGGGAGAACATGCAAACTCCACACAGAAATGCCAACTGACCCAGCCAGGACTCAAACCAGTGACCTTCACCGTGTTGCCCTACAGCAAACAATAATATATTTATAACATCATGTAAACACTGCCCAGGTTTTTAAAGTGTTAACATCCCTAAGTTGTTTTAAGATATTGCTAGCATGTTTATAACATGTTTGAACACACTTCTAGCCTGTTTCAGAACACAATTGACATATTTCTAACATAATTTCATACCAGCATGGTTTAACACACTGCCAGCATGTTTATAGCTGGTCAGGCTGGGAGATGAGCAGCTAAAACCAGCTTGACCAGCCTAGCCAAGCTGGGAGTCCAGCTAAAACCAGCTATATCCAGCTTAAACCAGGCTGGTCAAGCTGGTTTTAGCTGGATTTGGCTGGTCATTTTCCAGCCTGACCAGCTAAGACCAGGCTGGAAATGGCTGGAAACCAGCCTGGAAATGGCCAAAACCCCTCTAAAACCAGGCTGGTCAACCAGCTAAAACCAGCCAACCAGCCTAGGCTGGTTTACGCTGGATTTTTCAGCAGGGGCGTAATTTCACACTCGTATTTTGTAACACACTGCTAGCATGTTTTAGTTCTACTATGTCATTTACTAGCTAACTGCTTCCCTCTAGTAGACAGTTACACAATAACACAACAAATAAAAAAAAATAAAAAACAACAAATGTTTAGCTCAATGTGAGAGTACAACAGCAAATAATATTTATAACATGTAAACATTCCCCATGTTTTTAAAATGTTAACACACCTAAGCTTTAAGATATTGCTAGCATGTCTGTAACATGTTTGAATACACTTTTAGCATGTTTCAGTACACAACTCACATGTTTTTAACATAATTTCATACTAGCATGGTTTAACACACCGCTTTACAGCATAATTACACACTTCTAGTATAGTTATAGCATGGCTAACACACTGCTAGCATGCTTTAAAACCTTGCTAAGAGTTTGTAACAAGATGAAACCCACTGTTAGCATGTTTTAATACAATGCTAGCAGGTTCATGACATGGTGCAACACACTGCTAGCATGTTTTAACACACCTAAATTTCCCACTTGCATTTTGTAACACACTGCTAGCATGTTTTAGTTCTACAGTGTTATTTACTAGCTAACTGCTTCCCTCTAGTAGAAACATACACAATAACACCAAATGTTTAGCTCAATGTGAGAGTAAAACAGCAAATAATATTTATAACATGTAGACATTCCCCATGTTTTTAAAATGTTAACACACCTAAGCTTTAAGATATTGCTAGCATGTTTGTAAAATGTTTTAACACACTTTTAGCATGTTTCAGTACACAACTCACATGTTTTTAACATAATTTCATACTAGCATGGTTTAACACACCGCTTTACAGCATAATTACACACTTCTAGCATATTTATAGCATGACTAACACACTGCTAGCATGCTTTAAAACCTGGCTAAGAGTTTGTAACAAGATGTAACCCACTGTTAGCATGTTTTAATACAATGCTAGCAGGTTCATGACATGGTGCAACACACTGCTAGCCTGTTTATAACACCCCTAAATTTCCCACATGCATTTTGTAACACACTGCTAGCATGTTTTAGTTCTACAGTGTTATTTACTAGCTAACTGCTTCCCTCTAGTGGACAATTACACCATAAGGCCAAATGTTCAGTTAATGTGAGATTAAAACAGCAAATAATAATTATAACACGATGGCATTCCTCCGTGTTTTTTAAATGTTAACACACCTAAGGTGTAAGATATTGCTAGCATGTTTGTAACATGTTTGAACACACTTCTAGCATGTTTCAGAATTCAATTGACATGTTTCTAACATCATTTTATATTAGCACATCCTAACACACTGCTAGCATGTTTATAGCATGATTAACACACTGCTAGCATGTTTATAGCATGATTAACACACTGCTAGCATGTTTTAAACCCTCCCTATAGTTTATAACAAGATGTGACAGACTGTTAGCGTGTTTTAATACAATGCTAGCAGGTTCATAACATGGTGCAACACACTGCTAGCATGTTTTAACACCCTTAACTTAATTTAACGTACTGCTAATATGTTTTACAATACGGTTTACATGTTTACTAATTTCACACTAGCATTTTGTAACATACTGCTAGCATACTTTAGAATTAAAACATGCTAGCAGTGTGTTACAAAATGTTTATGTTGAGTTGACTCAAGATAAATTCCCATATTTGTAATAGGGCAATGTTTTGTTAGATTATTATTATAGAGTTATTAAAGATAATCCATCTTATTTACTAACTAATTGCTGCCCTCTGGTGGACAGTTACGCTATATTGCCTAATGCACCGCTCAATGTGAGAGTAAAACAGCAAATGATAATAATCTGTGACGCCAGACAGGCAGCCGTTTGCATTCAGATATCAGTTTAATGCAGAATGCGAGTGAAAAAAGCGAACAGCAGCGCAGGAAACATCCAGAGAAGAAAAAAAAAGAGAGTCCGTGCGCAATGACGTCATCTGAAGCGTAAAGTCCATTCATGCATCATCACAATGGACCGCATGCGTCGGTCAAGAGCTTCACTGATCCAGCAATAACTCATAATCAGAGCATTTACAGTTGTACAACGTCACAAAAGTGCAACATTCAAAAGTCAAAGTGAAACCGGTGGAAAAGCGCGGATGGAACAGTCGATTTGGTGGGAAATTCGCAGGAAACACTCCCGTGCGCGTCCATGTGGTGTGTTTACAGGGAATTATTCACTTCATTTGACGGATTTAACGCTTTAGATTGTTTAATGTGACAGAAAAGTGAACAAACAGATATAAATAGTGGCACGTTCACATATTTCATAATGACATGAACACCTTGTTTAATTTTGCTGGTATTCATTCACATTAAGATATCTGATATACTATAGAGCAGTGGTCACCAAACTTGTTCCTGGAGGGCCGGTGTTCTGCAGATTTTAGCTCCAACCCTAATCAAACACACCTGAACAAACAAATCAAGGTCTTACTAGGTATACTAGAAACACCCAGGCAGGTGTGTTGAGGCAAGTTGGAGCTAAACCCTGCAGGGATCAAGATTGGTGACCCCTGGATATCGCTTAACTTTTTCCACATTTTTTTATGTTACAGCTTTTGCTTTGGTTTAATTCATTTCCTCGACAATCAACACACAATACCCCATAATGACAATGTGAAACAAGCGTTTTTGAAATTTTTGCAAATTTATTAAAAATAAAAAGGCTGAAAAATCACATGTATATTAGTATTCACAGTTTTTGATGTGAAGCTGTAAATTGAGCTCAGGTAGATTCTGTTTCCACTGATCATTCTTAAGATGTTTCAGCAGCTTCATTGGAGTTCACCTGTGGTCAATTCAGTTGATTAGACATGATTTGAAAAGGCAGACACCTGTCTATATAAGGTCCCAGGGTTGACAGTGCATGTCAAAGCACAAACCAAGCATGAAGACAAAGGAATTATCTGTAGGAATTCCCCTGCTGGGGAAGGTAACAGAAACATTTCTGCTGCTCTGAAAGTTCCATTGAGCACAGCGGCCTCCATCATCTGTAAGTGGAAGATGTTTGGAACCACCAGGACTCTTCCTAGAGCTGGACGGCAATCTAAGCTGAGTGATCAGGGGAGAAGGGCCTTAATCAGGGAGGTGATCAATAACCCGATGGTCACTCTGTCTGGGCTCCAGCGTTCTTCTGTGGAGAGAGGAGAACCTTACAGAAGGACAACCATCTTTGCAGCAATCCACCAATCAGGCCTGTATGGTAGAGTGGCCAGACCAAAGCCACTCCCCGCCTGGAATTTGTCAAAAGGCATCTGAAGGACTCTCAGACTATAAGAAACTAAATTCTCTGGTCTGATGAGACTAAAACTGAACTCTTTGGAGTGAATGCCAGGCGTTAGGTTTGGAGAAAACCAGGCACCGGTCATCACCAGGCTAAAACCATCCCTACAGTGAAGCATGGTGGTGGCAGCATCATGGTGTGAGGATGTTTTTCAGCAGCAGGAACTGGAAGACTAGTCAAGATACAGGGAAAGACGAATGCAGCAACGTACAGAGACATCCTGAAAGAAAACCTGCTTCAGAGTGCTCTTGACCTCAGACTGGGTCAAAGACAGGTGTGCCAAGCTTGTGGCATCATATTTAAGAAGACTTGAGGCTGTAATTGCTGCCAAAGGAGCATCAACAAAGTGTTGAGCAAAGGCTGTGAATACTGATGCACATCTGATTTTTCAGCTTTTTTATTTTTAATAAATTTGCAACAGTTTTTTTAAAACTTTCTCCACATTGTCATTATGGGGTATTGTGTGTGGAATGTTGAGGAAATAAATCAATTTAATCCATTTTGAAATAAAGCTGTAACATAAAATAAATGTGGAAAAAGTGAAGCGCTATCAATACTTTCCGGATGCACTGTAAAGTAAAATACAGTAACCAATATTGTAAACCGAACATAAAATATCACATCCTTCAAACACACAAAATGTATGATACACTGTGTGTTTTATTTTTGTTATCACACTCGAAATAAAATTGCTGAGTTATATTAATCAAACTTTGGGTCAAATATGGACAAATGAAACATTTTTAAACATAAAATTTAAATTAGATTATTTAACACAACTGTTCGGCTTGTCTATATTTGACACACCATTGGGTAAAAAAAATATATAGTTATTATTTTATACTTTTATTGTTTGCTTTAAAGGTGCAGAGCAGTAGGTGATTGCCAAAATGCTATCTGTTAGCATAGTATGTTTGAAATACAGTCCCTCTTCTGCCATCCAAAGCCGTGCCTTCTAATTCACGAACGCGCACATTAAAGATGACGGCAGACAACCCACTAGATCAGGGGTCTCAAACTCAAATCAGTGACTGACAATTCAAATGAGGACTGTTTTAAACAGTGTAATTGATTCTACCCCAGAGTATATGCAGTCAAAGCTCCTTCTTTTTGTTTCTTGTACATATTGAAGGTGAGGTTTAAATTGATATGACAATACAGTTTAATAATAGGCATCATAATAATAATTATGTTGCTTAACCAAAAGTTTAGCAGAAAGCGCAAGACAGCAGAAAGCAGATTGGGTAACTTAAGTGACTTTACTGGCAGTTGTTCTTCTCAATAGCTTTCTTTTTTGTAAAACGACAAAAATGATGTATCATCAATTAAACTTGTTCAGCCAGCAGTAAAACTCAACTAATGCACATTTTTTATACACATCTTATGAAGCATATGAGGACATGATTGTGACGGGCCGTTTAGGGCCGTGTCTGAGACCACTACATTCTTTCAGAGGTGCATCCAGCTCTGTGAGTTCATAAACTCCTCCAGAAACTGAACCTGGATGACGGAGGCTTTCAGCGGTGCTTCTGACTGAGCCAAGCCCAGTTTGATGAACTAGGCGATACGTCACAACCATGTCCCCACAAGAGCAAGCTCCTGATTGGTTAACGTTGCGCAATTTTCCGCTGAAGTTTAGATTTTCGAACTCGAATGATTCTCGCGAAACGCACGTTAAGCGCATCAAACGCGTAAAACGCTCTATTGACGCCGCGCCATTCGTGCGTATCGCGCCATTCGTGTCATTCGCGCCGCGCCATTCGCACGTATCGCGCCGCAGGATGTCTATTCGCGCTTTTGCATTGACATAACATGTAAATCACTTGCACTTGACGCGCATTCGGCGTCTGGTGTGAACGCAGCATGAAAGGTACACCATGAACTTGAAATAGTCAATCTTCTGCTGGGAGTAAACAACACTTCTGTGCATTTAACCCATTTGTAAAACTAAACAATCGATACCAGCTCTGCATGACTAAAATGTTTAACCACAGAGCATTACCTGTCTAACAGAAATACTTCAGCCACAGTGTTGCCCCTCCTCCAGCGTGCAAAACTAACTCCAATATTGATTTAGGATTTTCAAAAGTTTTGATTTGGCATTTGTTTATACCGCTGTCACACCCTCTATTGTGTCCATGTGAACGTGCAAATGGTGGATCTGCATGAACGGGTGCACAGATGTACGCATTTGTTGACGGACAGTTTGGGCTACTGATCAGAACTATGGGAATTATCAGCCAGACAATCATTAACTGGATGAACATTTTAGTCTTATCACGTCTTACCCAGAATTTAAAAATACATAAACACATTTAGATCATTTAATTTAATCATTACTTTTAGACAGTTCAGAGACGTTTGTCAAGACAATCACCTACTACACCTTTAATTATATGGCTTGGGATTTGATTCATGTTTGTGAAATGCAAAGAAACTAAAAGCTGGCGATTAACTGAGTTTATATATGGTCAGTTTAAAAAATTAGACTCAAATGGCAGTGTTTCCTGCGAATGACCCTGGCATAAAAACTAAAAGCCATCTATGTTTGGCACCTGATGGCCGCTCGGAGACTCATCGTCCTCCTCTTCATCCTGAATTAACGTTTTTTTCTCCCAGTGTGAGCTGAAGAGTGGGCTGTAACAGTGTTTGTGTGTTTGCCTGCCCACCGTGAGCGAAAGCAGAGCCGTACATTCAGCCAGAGCGACACCAAACACAGCCAGCCGGAGTCTCTAGAGTATTTACACAAATGATGAAGATGCAGCACATCCTGAAACACTGCTCGCTTTCTGGAGAATTGCAGATCACACAAACACCAACATCAGTGAGTCCATGTCCACGTCGCTCATCTTCTGATCATAGAATAGTTCAAGTAAATTCAATTCAGTCTGATAGCGAACAGAAAATTAAATCCTGATGCTCACACACTGCGTTTACACTGGAGGAGCGTCGCCACATGCACTGGAAACCTCCAAAATGCATAACAAAAAATGGACATTACAGGTGTGGGGCTTAAATATTGACCTTACAGCTGTAGTGACAAATAATTCAAAAAATGCATTCAGAAATTTGCATAAGCTTGAATTGATTCTGAGCTTAATAACAGCAGATGGCGCTATAGGCTAATTTTTAACAGCAGAAGGCACTCTAGGCTAATTTTTGACAGGAGATGGCGCTATAGGCTAATTTTTTTTACAGCAGATGCTGCTCTTCTAGTTTATAACAGCAGATGGCGCTCTAAGCAATTTTTTACCAGGAGATGGCGCTCTAGGCTAGTTTTTTTTTTTTTTTTTACACCAGATGGCACCCTAGTTTAGTTTTTAACAGCAGATTGTGCTCAAGGCTAATTTTTGACAGGAGATGGCGCTCTAGGCTAGTTTTTTTTTTTTTTTACAGCAGATGGCGCTTTAGTTTAGTTTTTAACAGCAGATGGCACTCCATGCTAGTTTTTGACAAGAGATGGCGCTCTAGTTTAATTTTTAACAGCAGATGGTCCTCTAGGCTAGTTTTTACCAGCAGATGGCACTCCAGGCTAGTTTTTGACAGGAGATGGTGCTCTAGTCTAGTTTTTACCAGCAGATGGAGGTCTAGGCTAGTTTTTACCAGCAGATGGAGGTCTAGGCTAGTTTTTACCAGCAGATGGAGGTCTAGGCTAGTTTTTTACAGCAGATGGCACTCTAGGCTAGTTTTAAAAGCAGATGGTTCTCTAGTCTAGTTTTTAACAGGAGATGGTGCTCTAGTCTATTTTTTTCACAGGAGATGGCGCCCTAGTCTAGTTTTTAACAGTAGATGGCCCTCTAGGCTAGTTTTTAAGAGCAGATGGCGGTCCGGGCTAGTTGTTAACAGCAGATGGCGCTCTAGGCTAGTTTTCGACAGGAGATGGCACTCTAGGCTAGTTTTTAACAGCAAATGGTGGTCCAGGCTAATTGTTGACAGCAGATGGCGCTCTAGGCTAGTTTTTAACAGTAGATGGTGCCCTAGGCTAGTTTTTAACAGCAGATGGGGGTCCAGGCTAGTTTTTAACAGTAGGTGGCGCTCTACTTTAAATTTTAACAGCAGATGGCGCTCTAGGCTAGTTGTTAACAGCAGATGGCGCTCTAAGCTAATTGTTAACAGCAGATGGTGTTTTAGGCTAGTTTTTAACAGCAAATGAGGCTCTAGGCTAGTTTTTAACAGCAGATGGCACTCCGGGCTAGTTTTTAACAGCAGATGGCGCTCCAGGCTAGTTATTAATAAGAAATGGCACCATAGTCTAGTGGTTAACAGCAGATGGCGCTCCAGGCTAGTTATTAAAGGGCCATGAAACCCCCTCGTTTCAGCAGGGTGTTTTCACACCTCTACTTTGGAAAAAGTCAGAAAAGTGGGCGTGTCCAGCTCTGTTTAGGGGGGAGTGTCAGAGGAACTAAAGTGGGAGGGTGTGGGAGTGTCTATTTGTGCACGCGCGAGTTTCAGAGTCAAAATACACACCCACACAGACAGGAGAAAGTGATGGTGTTTAACCTACATGGACATCTGTAGTGGAATTATTTGCCAAATTATTAAATGGTGGACTTTAACTGCAGTTTGGCTCTTTCATTCAGGGAATTCATTCATGTCCCTCGCGACAAACAAGATATTTGATTCGAGGATCTGCTCTAAGCGTGTATTTTTCATGCAATGTTTGATGCCGCACGGCGAATGAGAAAAAAAAAACCTCCGCATTTTCCGGAAACTTAGATGCACACGGCAGGTAGCGTCAGAAAGCCGCGTGTGTTATTCCGGTCACAAAATGCGGTTAAAAACCCTACACGAGGTTAAAGTTTGGTTGTGGTCCTAACATGTTACGGTGCAATAGTTAACTTAGTTCGATACGAACAAACTGAAAAAACAAAGAGCACTAGTCGCTCACTTACCAAATCTGAAGAGACAGGACAATCACCAGCAACTAGAGCCGCGTCTTTATGAAGAGAAGACTACAAGCGATTCCAGATCTCAGCGTTTGCAGATGAGAACAGCTCTCAGGTAAACAGTAATCCTCCTTAGACACGTAAGTTATTGTTGTCGAGCGTCGCGTACACTGTTAATACACACGTGAGTCTGAGCTCTCACAGAGAGAAAAAGAAAACGAAACTTAACGGCAGCAAACTATAAAAGCAACACTTCACGCTTGTTTTGCCAACACAACGTGGCGTCTATGTCGTGTAAACACAGTAATGAATATTAATGAAGTTGCACAATAGAGCGCGCTGATTGGTTTGAACCAAGCCTTACTCAAGCATTAATGCAACACACTGTAAGACGTAATAAGACTCACTCTGGCACAGACGCCCAGTCTGCACGCTGAAATACACGCTATTATGTCATGACCGTGACGCAGCTTCAAAAATTCGTTTCAAACCGGAAGTACGAATTTGCTTGAAATAACGCAAAAACAACCAATTTACACTTTTTAGTGAAATATAGGTGTCTTAATAGTGTTTTTAGCAGTGTGGGACACATATACGACTGTCAACAGCTCAAAAAATGTGTTTTGGTGTTTCGTGACCCTTTAATAAGAGATGGCACCATAGTCTAGTTGTTAACAGCAGATGGCGCTCTAAGCTAGATGTTAACAGCAGATGGCGCTCTAGGTTAGTTGTTAACAGCAGATGGTGTTCTAGGCTAGTTTTTAACAGCAAATGAGGCTCTAGGCTAGTTTTTAACAGCAGATGGCGCTCTGGGCTAGTTTTTAACAGCAGATGGCGCTCCAGGCTAGTTATTAATAAGAGATGGCACCATAATCTAGTGGTTAACAGCAGATGGCGCTCCAGGCTAGTTGTTGACAGTAGATGGCGCTCTAAGCTAGATGTTAACAGCAGATGGCGCTCTAGGTTAGTTGTTAACAGCAGATGGCGCTCTAAGCTAGATGTTAACAGCAGATGGCGCTCTAGGTTAGTTGTTAACAGCAGATGGTGTTCTAGGCTAGTTTTTAACAGCAAATGATGCTCTAAGCTAGATTTTACCAGCAGATGGCGCTCTAGGCTAGTATTTAACAGCAGATGGCGCTCTAGGCTAGTATTTAACAGCAGATGGCGCTCTAGGCTAGTTTTTAACAGCAGTTGGCGCTCTAGGCTAGTATTTAACAGCAGATGGCGCTCTAGACTTTGGCAAGTTTTAACTTTGGGTGGTGCTATAGGCTAGATTTTAAGTGCTGATGGCACTCTAGGCTAGTTTTAAAAACTTCTTTCATGTTTTACAGAAGAACATAGTCACCTAGAATGGCTTTTTAAAACTAATATTAATATAAATTAAAAATTTTGAATGCGCCATCCCCTTACTAATGCAAAGTTGCTTGCTAAGTTGCTTGCTTTAATTAAGTCCAGTGCTTTTTAAATAAACATGATGTTTAACTTGATTGGACTGCAACATTACAGAACTCATGCAAACCGTTCTTTGATCAGAGACTTTCTCAATTGTAGTCTTCTCACCTCGTTCATTTGTCCAGTGTAAACAGCTCCTGTGATTTAACACAAACTCACAGTCCAGTGTAGACGCAAGTGTTGAGCACATCAGATGCATACATACACGATTGTTTAAACATAAACATATTTATTAAACTCAACACTTTGGTATTACTCCGCAACACACACGCACACACACACACACACACCTCTGCAAGTCAATTGTGACAGCAGAACCTCAGACTCAGATTTCCAGATCTCCTGTTTGGCAGATATTGCTTTATGCATTATTACCACTCATTACCCCCATTCATTTGAAATTCTATTGTGTTTTACACCCACACAAACTAAAAACGATCACTATCATCCGTTGAACTGAACACATACACGGCATTCAAATACTTTGTGACATCCATGATCGTCTTGCCACGCATGTGACAAAAACTAGAGTATAGTCATGTTGTGCACCTGTTTTTCATCTTCACTCCTCACAGACGGACTCTCCCAGATCCACAGCGCCCCCTCTGGTGAGTCTGCGCATCTTGCTGAAGTCGTGATCAGAGCGCAGGTAGGACAGTGACGCTCCTTCATGCGTGCCCAGCTGATGGGGCTGAACGTGAGCCGGCAGAGGACGCATCTCCCCTTCGTTCCTCCAGAAGAGACAGTAGTGTTGCGGCTCGCTTACGCCGAAAAGAGCAGCGCAAGATTGAGCTAAGGCGTCTACATTTTCTCCCGCCTTCCAGAGAAGCGTCCGAACCCCACTGCGAATTTCATCCTGGAACAATATGCGCACAAACCTCTGCGACAACAACACAAACACACAGGTGCAGAGTCAGGGCTGGTTCTGATATAGACCAACACAAATATGACAATAAGCTAAATAAAATAAGTAAAAGAAATGACTTAGCATAGCCTGAAAGCTTTAGCTAGTTGGTAAAGCTTGTTTAAAGCTGTTTTGAAACTTTACATGCATAGATAGAACTGTTAGCATGTTACTAGAATGTTTCTAAAATGTTTTAAAACCACTAGCACACATTTCTGGCACATATTGACACTGCTAACATGTTTCTACCACATTTAAGCACACTGTAAGCAGGTTTAAAGTCCGCTTTTCAGTATGTTGATGTACTTCTAACAAATAGATAAAATGACAGATGGATAGACGGACAGACAGACAGGTAGATAGATAGATGGATGGATGGATGGATGGATGGATGGATAGATAGATAGATAGATAGATAGATAGATAGATAGATAGATAGATAGATAGATAGATAGATAGATAGATAGATAGATAGATAGATAGATAGATAGATAGATAGATAGATAGATAGATAGATAGATAGATAGATAGATAGATAAATGGACAGACAAATTTATAGACAAATGGATAGATAAACAGACGGATAGATGGACATAGACAGGACATATAGATGGACATAGACAGGCAGGCAGACAGACAGGTAGATAGATGGATGGATGGATGGACGGACGGATAGATAGATAGATAGATAGATAGATAGATAGATAGATAGATAGATAGATAGATAGATAGATAGATAGATAGATAGATAGATAGATAGATAGATAGATAGATAGATAGATAGATAGATAGATAGACAGATAGACAGATAGATGGACAGACAAATGGATGGATAAACAGACGGATAGATGGACAAAGAAAGACAGACAGAAAGACAGACAGACAGATAGATAGATAGATAGATAGATAGATAGATAGATAGATAGATAGATAGATAGATAGATAGATAGATAGATAGATAGATAGATAGATAGATAGATAGATAGATAGATAGATAGATGGACAGACAAATGGATAGATAAACAGACGGATAGATGGACATAGATGGACAGACAGACAGGCAGGCAGACAGACAGACAGACAGACAGACAGACAGACAGATAGATAGATAGATAGATAGATAAATGGACAGACAAATGGATGGATAAACAGACGGATAGATGGACATAGACAGACAGACAGATAGACAGACAAATGGATAGATAAACAGACGGATAGATGGACATAGATGGACAGACAGACAGACAGACAGATAGATAGATAGATAGATAGATAGATAGATAGATAGATAGATAGATAGATAGATAGATAGATAGATAGATAGATAGATAGATAGATAGATAGATAGATAGATGGATAGATGGATAGATGGATAGACAGACGGATGGAGACAGACAGATAGATAGATAGATGGATACATGGACAGTTAAATGGATGGATAAACAGACGGATAGATGGACATAAATGGACAGACAGACAGAAAGATAGATGGATGGAGAGACAGACAAACAGATAGAATGATAGACAGATAGATAGATATATGGATACATGAACAGATAAATGGATGGATAAACAGATGGACAGATGGACATAGATGGATAGATAATACTAATAATTTTCAATAATTATAGTAGTTGTCTTTATACAGTATTATTGGATGATTTAGAGAACAAGAAACAAACACACAGAAAGGGTGACTTTAATATAAATAAATACAACATAAATAATTCATCTTATCAAAAGTAAAAACATCTTTTCATAATCTATCATCAAAGCACTTCCTTATATTTCTGCTGATGTAATCAGGCCTGTGTGGGCAGGGGAATAATATAAATGCATAATATGTTACATAACATCTTTCACCTCTCTATAATCTACTCAAACCTCTGATATAAGTCCTTTCTACCTGTTCACAGTAAGTTTTAATTAAAATATCACAAAACTGGCACATTATGGCATATATTTACTGCCATGTACGGCATATATTTTATATATTGAACTATGCTTTTAAAGGGGTGACACGGTGGTTCTGTGGTTAGCACAGTCGCCTCACAGCAAGAAGGTCACTGGTTTGAGTCCTGGCTGGGTCAGTTGGCATTTCAGTGTGGAGTTTGCATGTTCTCCCATTTTTGTCCGGGTGCTCCGGCTTCCCCCACAGTCCAAACACATACACTGTAGGTGAATTAGATAAACTGAATTGGCCATAGTGTGTGTTTATGCATGAGTGTATGAATATTTCCCAGTACTGGGTTGCAGCTGGAAGGGCATCCGCTGTGTAATAAACATATGCTAGATAAGTTGATGGTTCAATCCCCTGATCAATAAAGCGACTAAGCTGTAGGAAAATGAATGCATAAACTATCCCTTTAAAGGAAGCTCATTAAAGTCTTTAATATTAGTGTAATGAAGGGAATGACCACATTAAATTGTAAACAAATAATCAAACCTGTTTCAGCTGAGTGTCCTTATGAGTCTTGGCTTCTTGGCCCCGCCTCCTGCTCCACTCTCTCAAGTATTCTTGAGCCTCATTGGTCAAACCAGAGGTGGGCGTGGTCCCAGGCTTACTCTGGATCAGACATAGGCTGGCATACACACTCGTCAAATAGTATCCACCTATAAACAATACCAATTAAGTCAGTCTTTTAAACTTTAAAGGGCACCTATTATGCAGAAATCACTTTTATAAGGGTGTTTAATCACAGTTTTGCTTCAGCAGTGTGTGAATATAGCCAGCTTCTAATGGTAAAACTGTATTAAGTCTATTTGTTTATAATCAGACTTGATAGAAATAGTCTGTAGAAGCACTTTGATTGACATTCTCCCTTTGTATGTGTCATCAGACAGGGAAAGCCCCGCCCACTAGTAACAATCTCTCCCTCATTAGCAGTGTTGGGTAAGTTACTTTAAGAAGTAATCGATTACAAATTACTCTACTACTGGAAAATTGTAATTTGCTTGCATTACTAATTACGTCATGTAAAAAGTAATCAGATTACTAGTTACTTTGAAGTTACTTTTAAAAAATATAAAAAATACAACTGCAGCTCTTTTAGTAATTTAATATTCACTGAAAAACATTACAGTGGGTCTAACACAGCAGCTTGACAAATTGAAAAGATTTAAAGATGTAGTTCGCCCAAAACCAAAAATTATTCATCATTTACTGAATCTTCACTCGTTCCAAACCTGTTCCAAAAATGCATACTGGGCCCTATCATACACCTGGCGCAATAAGTCGCAAGATGTGCTTGGCGCGATTTGTTGCTAATTTCAGACCAGCACAGGCCTAATTTTAATGTTTTGCATCACGTTGTTTATTTAGCAAATTCATTCACGCCCCTTTGTGGACTCATGGGTGTGCTGGGGGGGAGGGGGGTGGGGGTTCAGTTTATTCATGACAATTTGCATTTTTATAATATATTATTATTATTATTATTATTATTATTATCATCAGTATTATTTATTGTATGTAAATTTATTTTAGCTTGAATAAAAACAAGTTTGGATTTGTACACCTGTCTGGTTTTGCTGAAGTATGCGTCACTATATGGGGCAGAACAGAACGTGTGTTTGGATGTAACTCAGTTTTTTTGACCACAGTTTATTATTATTGTTCATTTATTTGTTTGTTGGAAATTAGAACTGAATTTAGAAATAGTTTTGACACAAATCTCTGCGCTTAATAAATGGAATTAAATATGTCGGTTAATGGACGTCTTCAGTGGAGTGTGTACAACACCATTTCCTTACTCCACTTAAGTAAAAGAGTAAAGAGTAAAAGTAAAGTAAAGAAAAAGTAAAGAGGCTAAATGGAGGAGGCTCGTTCTTTAACCTCGCGCTGCAGATGCTCTGTTTAACTGTTTTCTTGCTAGTAAAGTGTTACTTACAAAATCCCCTATTTAAATAGCAAATGTGCCATGGCACCACGCAACTGAAGCTTAAAAGGAATGAGAGATGATTTTGTACCATGCGCTTTAGACTTTGCACCTAGATCGTTAAAATAGGGCCCACTATTGGTCTGTTTCCACTGAGTGGTACGGTACAGTTCGATTTGGTATGCTTATATGGCTGTTTCCACTGTCAAAAGGCGCACTGAACCGAACCGTACCGTACCACTTTTTCGGCACCCTTTCGAAAGGGTACCAAACATGAGAAAGGGTACCAAAGGCGGAACTAGCTGAACGCTGTTGGATTTACCCTGTGCTCCGTAGTTTTTTACGAGCCAGTCTTAAGCGAGAGCGGTTTAGCTTTCTTCCTTGCACTCGCCGCGCGTCTATATCTGAAATAACAAACTTTTTGAGCTGATGATAATAACGTGCGCTTGATTATTGACGTGCTTTAGAAACCCGATCCTGGTAGAAACTGACAAACGCGAGAGTGAAGCGCAAACAAACAAAGGAGATGCAGGAAAGAAAAGAGCACATTATTTCTTCAGCAAATGTGAACAAACTGCCATGTTTAACTATTATCATTGGACTATTATGAACTGGGAATGATGGAATTGCTCTCTAACAGAGGCTACACGTGCTGTTGAAGATTACAGACACAGATAACAGGTTTGCACTGACTCCGGGCCATATTTTCTGTTGTTTTTGAACCCAAATAAGGACTAAATGTCTGCTGTGTGTAGTTTTTCTGTAGTAAGTATCATATTGGAGACTGTAAGGGGCTGTGTGTGTTCATGTATATTGTATTTATTTATTTATTTTATATAATTACCAACGTTACAGTAGGCTCTTTTGATGCATCATTGATGCAGTTATAATCAAATCATGTTCATAGAAAAGTTAGTAATAAACATTTATACGGAAGTGTTTATGTGTGTAAAGCATCTGTTTTGTGCTTCTCATATGATTTGTGAGCGACCCGTACAGCTTTACTGTAGACATTTTCTCAAGCAAAAATGATGTTGACTAAAACTTTTTTGTCATACACCACACCCACCAAAAGGGTACCCTTGGTAGTGGAAACGCAAGCCTGATAAAGGTGACCTGTACTGACCACAACCGTACCGTACTGTGCGAGTCAGTGGAAACAAGCCATATGTCTGTGGTTGTGTAGAGACAAACTGTAAATGCTGAAATTTTGAATACGTGAAATCTGGAATATTTGAATGCGTTGCTCTGCTTGCTCCCCGTGCGCGTCACACGCTGCCCGCCTCCTTTAAAAATAATGAACTTGAACATGCAAAAGCCCCTATATTTTCAGAAGATACCTTCACTCCCAATTCTGCACAATAATCCAATTTAGCTTGTTTAGACTGAGTTGGGCCGCTGTTTTTTGGGCGCCTCCTTGGTGACAGGTTTTGTCATAAAATGCTTTCTATTCAAGTGCTTAAACAAGTTGCTGGTCGAGTTAAAAGCAAATGTTTATTAGAGACTGAACATAGATTGACTTTCACAGTAATAGTTTGGTTTTTACGCTCAATGAAATCAAAGTAATGTCTGTATTTCCTCTTGAAGAAGCAGCCACTATCGACAGCAGCCATTTCAGCATTACTCCAGCTCATGTTCTCCAGAAATTTAAAAGCGAATGCTCATTAATTTACATTGCAGTGGGAAAATATGATTTAAAAAAGTAAATATTGTTTTCAAAAAACTATATTTGTAACGTAAGTAATGTAAGAGTTTAGTAACTGTAATCAAATTACACAAATTTAAAATATAATTGGTTACATTACTGCATTCCCCCAAAATGTAATGAGAATAGTTATAAGCTACAGTGGAACGCGTTACCACCAACTCCGCCCATTAGCATAAACAGCCCTGAATGAGAAGCAGCTACTATACAACATGATCTCACGAGAAAACGTAAGTATTTTACGTTTTGCCAGTTTAGTGGCTAATTCGTATGAATTCGTACGAGTTCAGTCGTACGAAATTGTACGATTTTAAAAAGGAGGCGTGGCACCAAACCCCACCCCTAAACCCAACCGTCATTAGGGGATGAGCAAATCGTACTAAAATGTACGAATTAGATCGTACGAATTCATACGAATTAGCCACTAAATGAAAAAGTTACGAATTGTTGTGAGATTGTGTTGTACTATACTGACATATAGGTGCTTGTAGCTCCGCCCTCTTTTGTAAAAAGCACAATCTCATTTGAATTTAAAGAGACAGTCACAATTTTGATCAAAGCTTAAAAGGGTCAGTTTCATAGAGCTATAAAACATTATTTATTGATTATAATGAGCTGAAACATCACACACATACACACTAGGGACTTATTTTACATCTTGTAAAATGGGGTCTCCTTTAAAGCATAAGAATTCAAAAATGCAAAACCTGCTTAAGGCAGTTTCCTATATTATCCTACAGTATGTGTGTGTGGACTGTTCATCCAGCGCTCCGTATTTAAAGTTAAACACGATGCTAGAATCGATATAAATAATGCTTTAAGTTTCGAGTTCATTGAAAAATACTGTATATGAGTGGCTTTAGAGTGTAGGTAGATCAGCTCGATTACATAATTCATAACACTTCACGGCAGTGTGTGCGTGTGTGGGGTTGCTGCCAGGTTGCCATGGCAACAGTAACTTCAGCTTGCCGTTGCTCACTTCAGGTAGTTTTGTTCTTCGCTGGGAATTTGGCGATTGAGGATGATGATGATAAATGATAAATGAAGTGGAAAAACACCCACTCGCTGAGGCGCAGAGCTCATGGTAGGTCTGTCTAGAAAGATTTATACATTCAGGATATTCTCCTGCGCTTTAGACTCTGTGATGAACACAGTGACAAGTTATTAAATGAAACCGATTAAGATTTTGTTTTTAAATTAGTGCATTTTTAGTGCCATTATAATGGTATTTATTATAATATATACAGGTGAAGTCAGAATTATTCGCCCTCCTGAATATTTTTTTTCCCAATTTCTGTTTAACGGAGAGAAGATTTCTTCAACACATTTCTAAGCATAATAGTTTTAATAACTCATCTTAAATAACTGATTTATTTTATATTTGCCATCATGACAGTAAATAATATTTGACTAGATATTTTTCAAGACACTGGTGTTCAGCTTAAATTGACATTTAAAGGCCTAATTAGGGAATAGGCAAGTAAGGGTAATTAGGCAAGTTATTGAATAACTGTTTTTTTCTGTAGACTATCCAAAAATATATATTCTTAAGAGGGCTAATACACTCTCTCACAAAAGTCTTGTCGCTTCTCCACGTTTTAGGAATAACTTGACTTCTAGTTGATATTTTGGTTTCAGGAGAGGCTTATATAAAAAGGCTAAATTGCCTTTAGATTATTTGTATTATCATATTTGACCTAAATAAAATATGATAATGCCTTGATGTTTAATGATTTAATTAGGACAGTAAGGTCTGACTTTGCTTAGACAAAAGTCTCGTCACTGAACAGAAACAATGTCCAGTATAGAATATAAAGTCATGCTGCAGTGGAAACTGAATGAATATTGTGTCTGACTCCATCATGAGCTTGGAGGACTGCATCCATACATCTCTGACATGACTCAAATCACTGATTAATAAAGTCATCTGGAATGGCAAAGACAGCAGGACTCCCAGAGTTCTTCAAGAGTCTTTGGATACATCTTCAATGCCTCCTCCTTCATCTTACCCCAGACATGCTCAATGATGTTCATGTCTGGTGACTGGGCTGGCCAATCCTGGAGCAGCTTGACCTTCTTTGCTTTCAGGATCTTTGATGTGGAGGCTGAAGTATGAGAAGGAGCGCTCTCCTGCTGGAGAATTTGCCCTCTCCTGTGGTTTGTAATGTAATGGGCAGCACTAATGTCTTGATACCTCAGGCTGTTGATGTTGCCATCCACTCTGCAGATCTCTCGCACGCCCCCATACTGAAAGTAACCCCAAACCATGATTTCTCCTTCACCAAACTTGACTGATTTCTGTGAGAATCTTGGGTCCAAGAGGGTTCCAATAAGTCTTCTGCAGTATTTGTGATGATTGGGATGCAGATCAACAGATGATTCCTCAGAGAAATCCACCTTTTAACACTTTTCAAAATGATCAGCTAGAAGTCAGCTTATTATTCCTTGTTCTTACAGCTGGGATCAAAGACTTTTGTTAGGTAGCTTACTATTGACCTTAAAATGATTTTTAAAAATATATTTAAAACTGCTTTTATTCTAGCCGAAATAAAAAAAATAAGACTTTATCTCCAGCAGAAAGAATATTATATATAAATACTGTGAAAAATTCTTGCTCTTTTAAACATCATTTGAGAAATATTTGAAAAAGAAACAAAACTGAAATCCTTTTAACTGTACAATATATAGTTTAGATGTGCCACGATGGCGCAGTGGGTAGAACGATCACCTCACAGCATGTTTGCATGTTCTTCCCATGTTTGCATGGGTTTCCTCCGGGTGCTCCAGTTTCCCCCACAGTCCAAAGACATGCGCTATGTGAATGTGTGTATGTGTGTGAAGTACTAAGTTGTGGCTGAAAGCGCATCCACTTTGTAAAACATATGCTGGAATAGTTGGCGGTTCATTCCACTGTGGCGACCTCTATAATATATTATGATCATAGTTTCAACGTACATTTCGAAAATTTGACGATATGTTTTCCCTGAAAAATCCATGTTTATGTTTTAAAAACAGAATAAAAATCAGCCAATAGGCCGCATTAAGCAATCCTGTTTCTGTTTGAATTTAAAGAGACAGCACCCAAAATTAAATTCTGCATTGTTTCAAACCTTTATAGGTTTATCTCTTCTGCTGAACACAAAAGAAGATATTTTGAAGAATGCTGAAAACCTGTAACCATTGACTTCCTTTGCATGGATGTGAATGGTTACAGATTTTCAGCTTTCTTCAAGATATTGTCTTTTATGTTCAACAGAAAAAAGCAGCCCATGAAGGTTTGTAACCACTTGAGGGAGAGCAAATAGCAAGTAAATGCTCATTTTTGGGTGAACTACCCCTTTAAGCAGATATGATGTACTTTTTAAATCTACAAAATAAAAGACATCAGGTTATATTGTAAAGCTTATCTTAAGACTAGGGTTTTAACCAAAGTCTGTAAGGTTTTGTTTCTAAGCAGGATCCTCCTGTACCTTCTCCTGTCAGCCATGACGGCTCAAGCAGCTCCATCATGTACTCCGTCTCCAGCAGCAGTTGCGGGATATTACACTGAATAAGCACGTAGGAAAGTGCTGGTAGAAAGTCGTCAGATCCCACATCCTGACCTGCAGAGAAGAAACAATGTTATGTCATAAAACTTAAAGATACTGCATATTAGCCGCATACACAAGATATTTGAGTTAACTGAACAATTATGCACACATATACACACAAATATGTCATTAGTTTAAGAGCTTATGGAGATCAACTTGAATACCTAAATTTGAGACGCTTCATGAAAGTGGGAGGAGCTATTAGTTTTATTTTGCGAAATTTGTTTAATTTTAAATTTGTAACTTTGATTGGTGGAATGTTCTGTACGGCATTATGGGTAATGTAGTTTTTTTTGCACAGATTCCACTGTAAAACATGATTATTTACAAAATAATGCTGCATATACAAAATATTTTAGCTAACTGAACAGATATCTGAATATATATGTAGTTTGAGGGCTTAGGGAGATTGATTTGACAGTACATGTGTGATGCTCTATGGAAGTGGGAGGAGCTAAGTATTTATTTTCTGTGCAGTTTTGCATTCTGTGACTGAATGATGGAATTGGCGGCACAGCATTATGGGTAATGTAGTTTTTCTGTGCAAACTGCACTGTTGAACATGATTATTTACAAAATATGCTAAATTAATGCTGCATACACAAAATATTCGAGTTAACTGAACAAATATCCGCATATACATACACATTTAATTAGATTGAGAACTTGAGTTCAGCTTACTACTTAATTTGTGAAGCTTCATGGAAGTGGGAGGAGCTAATATATAGGAGCTATATTCATTTTGAGCAGTTTGCTTATTCTATATCCCCCTGCAGCCCAAGAGAGGTTACTCACTGAAGCTAAGGAGGGCTGAGCCTGGTCAGAACCTGGATGAGAGGCCACATGGGAAAACTAGGTTGCTGTTGGAAGCGGTGTAAGTGAGGCCAGCAGGGGGCGCTCAACCTGTGGTCTGTGTGAGTTCTAATGCCCCAGTAAAAGTGTAGGGGACACTATACTGTCAGTGAGCGCCGTCTTTTGAATGAGATGCTTAACCGAGGTCTTGACTTTTTTTGGTCATTAAAATTCATGGCACTTCTCGTAAAGAGTAGGGTGTAACCCCGGTGTCCTGGCCAAATTCTCTCCATTGGCCCTTACCGATCATGGCCTCCCAATCATCCCCATCCACCGAACTGGCTTTATCACTTTGTCCACTTCACCTATAGCTCGTGTGCAGTGAGCGCACTGGCGCCATTGTCCAGTGGCTGGCGTTGCATCGTCCAAGTGGATGCTGCACACTGGTGGAGGTGTGGAGAGACCCCCCTTATGATTGTGAAGCGCTTTGGGTGTATGGCCATACACAATAAATACGCTATACAAGCACACATTACTTACTTACTTACTTACTCGTGACTCCGATTGGTGGAATTTTATGTACTGCATTATGGGTAATGTAGTTTTTAATGCACAAATCTATCTATATGTCTATCTATCTATCTATCTATCTATCTATCTATCTATCTATCTATCTATCTATCTATCTATCTATCTATCTATCTATCTATCTATCTATCTATCTATCTATCTGTCTGTCTGTCTGTCTGTCTGTCTGTCTGTCTGTCTGTCTGTCTGTCTGTCTGTCTGTCTATCTATGTCTGTCTGTCTATCCATCCGTCCGTCCGTCCGTCCGTCCGTCCGTCCGTCCGTCCGTCCGTCCGTCCGTCCGTCCATCCATCCATCCATCCATCCATCTAGCTGTCTGTCTGTCTGTCTGTCTGTCTGTCCGTCCGTCCGTCCGTCCGTCCGTCCGTCCGTCCATCCATCCATCCATCCTTCCATCCATCTAGCTGTCTGTCTGTCTGTCTGTCCGTCCGTCCGTCCGTCCGTCCGTCCGTCCATCCATCCATCCATCCATCCATCCATCTATCTATCTATCTGTCTGTCTGTCTGTCTGTCTATCTATGTCTGTCTGTCCATCCATCCATCCATCCATCCACCCATCTATCTATCTATCTATCTATCTATCTATCTATCTATCTATCTATCTGTCTGTCTGTCTGTCTGTCTGTCTGTCTATCTATGTCTGTCTGT
The DNA here is from genome assembly GCF_049306965.1 of Danio rerio. Taxonomy (NCBI): domain Eukaryota; kingdom Metazoa; phylum Chordata; class Actinopteri; order Cypriniformes; family Danionidae; genus Danio; species Danio rerio. Next base: position 7,181,935 of record NC_133182.1, on the reverse strand, counting down.
CTATCCATCCATCCATCCATCCATCCATCCATCCATCCATCCATCCATCCATCTATCTATCCATCTATCTATCTATCTATCTATCTATCTATCTATCTATCTATCTATCTATCTGTCTGTCTGTCTGTCTGTCTGTCTGTCTGTCTGTCAGTCTGTCTGTCTGTCTGTCTGTCTATCTATGTCTGTCTGTCCATCCATCCATCCGTCCGTCCGTCCGTCCGTCCGTCCGTCCGTCCGTCCGTCCGTCCGTCCGTCCGTCCGTCCGTCTGTCTGTCTATGTCTGTCTGTCCATCCATCCATCCATCCATCCATCTATCTATCTATCTATCTATCTATCTATCTATCTATAGTCTGAGAGCTTACAGTGGATCAATTTGACTGAAAATATGTGATGCTCTATGGAGGTGGGAGGACGTAAAACATTCATTTTGAACGGTTTGCTTATTGTGCCTCTCTGATTGGTGGAATTGTATGTACTGCATTATGAGTAATGTAGTTTTTCTGCACAAATGGCACTGTGAAACATGATTCTGTATATATACTTAGTTTAAGAGCTTAGGGAGATCAATTTGACTGAAAATATGTGAAGCTCAATGGAAGTGGGACGAGCGAAATATTTATTTTTGTGCAGTTTACTTGCTATGACTCTCTGATTGGTGGAATTGTCAGTAGAGCATTATGGGTAATGTAGTTCTTTATGCACAAATTCATCTGTGAAACATGATTATTTACAAAAGATGTTGAAATAACGCAATCTTTAGCAGTTTTAGCAGCTTTAGCTTTAGCTTTTGTTAGTCATTGCTTTAGCAGTAAATAAAGCAATGACTAACAACTTCGGACAGAGCCGATTACACAAGTTTCACAGGGATACTAAACCACCAGGGGGCACCTGTGCCTGTACCTGTGTGATTTGCTTTGCGACTTTTCTATTAAGAATGTGAAACAATATTGTATCTGTGTTATGTATTTGTGTTATTTGTGCTCTGTTTGTGTGTTGTGTTTGTATTGTGTCTCCTCTCCCTCTCTCTCTCTCTTCTCGCATATCTGCTTTCATTATTCTCAGGTTGTGTTCATTGGTCTATTCAGCTGTCAGTCATTTCCTCCCCGCTTACGTGACATCCAATAAGCAAAGACCACCCGTTATAAAAGCGCGCGCAAGACCACTCACTAGCCCCTTGACTTCTCTTTCACTTGACTTTTTTCCCCGCTCGTTTCTGTTCGTGTAATTGCGTCGTGTTTAGAACTAACCCCGTCTAACTGTGTATTTTGTGTTCATGTTATCCGTCCGTTATCCATATCCATTTTCTCCATTTACGTTGTTTACCAGGCTTGGACGAAGCAGACAGGTAAGAAGGTCAAATGGCATACATTTTGCAACACTTAGGACTACTCTGCTGTTTAGTACATTAGGTTAGGGGCGAGCGCCTCCCCTTGTACTTTTTGGATAGATAGAAAGAGTAGACAGTCAGGACTCGGAAGACTCTTTGCGTGTTAATTATACTGTTTTTACATAGTTAGTTAGCTTGATGCTTCTAGGAAGTTAGATTTAGTTTGGGTTTTGTTCTTTTCGTTTCTTTAGCGCCACCCGTCTCCGTCTTTATTTGTCTCAATGTTGTATATATTGTAAATAGTATATTTTTGCTTTACTTACTTTTTATTTATTTATTTATTATTTATTATTATTATTTTTTATTGAGTTTAACAAGACAATACATCATAGTATACAATACAACAAAGGAAAAATTACAGAGTGTCTTATTTTTCTTATTTTCCCACTCTCCCCTTGAAATAAAATAAATTAAAATGTATGAATTCTAAACAAACATATCCTCTAAAAGAAATAATAATAAATTAAAAATAAAATACAAGAATTAAAAGAAATTGTTAAACAATATAATAGTAAATGAGCAAGTTTAGATAAAAGCAAAAAAAATAAAAATAAAATAAATAAATAAATAAATAAATAAATAAAATTATAATAATAACAATTGAAAAAAAAGTAATTGAAAGTTTACATTAAGGAGTCAATATTTCCTCTTTCCAATTAATTACTGTTTATTAGATCTCATATCGACTAAACAAGGTAATCCTTTGATATAGTCTAAAACAAGGTTCCAGGTCTTGTAAAAAGATTTGAGAGATCCTGCAAGTAAACATCTTAATTTTTCAAGTTTTATGTAACTAAAAATTTCTCGGATCCACATGTCATGTGATGGAGGAATCAACTGTTTCCATTTGATAAGATTGGCTTGTCTAGCAAGAGAGTAGAAAAAGCAATAACTTGGCGAGATGCAACAGTCAGGTCAACTCTTTCTGAAATACCAAAAAGGGCTGTCAAGGGGTTAGGGTCTAGATTTATGTTATTAGATTTATTAAGCGTGTCAAAAACACTGGAACAGAAATGTTTTAATTGAGGGCAACTCCAGAACATATGAAGATGGTTGGCCGGGACTGCTTACAACGTTGACAGGCATCACTTCTATCAGGGAAAAATTTGGCTAATTTGGCATTGGTTAAATGAGCTCTATTTATTTGTTTGCTCGTTACTACACTCGTAGACAGCGCTAAAGTCCCGCATCTTCACGTAATAACACTGTCTTGACTAGTGCGGTTGAATGACATTTGTCCTGGGGGCACTGTACCAATGTGGCGGCGCTATTGACGCATACTCAGGGTCCCTATGCGATATCTAGTGTATAAATCACAAATTGAGGAGCGGGGAAAGGAGGCGGGGTGGAGCGACAACGCTGGGAATCCTACACAAACTGAGGAGCGATCACAAACCGAAAGTGGCGAGAGCGTCAAAGTAGCCAGAAGTCATTCATTTTTAACGAGAACCGGCGGCGAGAACCAGCGGCACGTCTTCATTGGCTATGACGCGGTTCGGCAGCAAGCAATCAGAAGGAAGTAGTCCACATGGCCTAATGCAGTACCTTACACTGCATTAGGCCATGTCTGGTGCATATGGAAGGAGAGTGGACCATCTTTAAAATATTTTCCCATTGTTCTTCCGTAATATCAACACCAAGGTCATTTTCCCAAGATTCTTTGAGAGAAACTATAGGATTTTCATTCAGTGTACTGATTAAATTATAAATTGCTGATATTAAATGTTTCTGACCCCTTTTTTATTTTTGATTAATTCATTGTTTATGTTCACTTTTGGGAATTGTAAATAAAAACACATATTTTTGGTATTACTTTGGTTGTCTTTTGCCAGTGGCGTAGCGGACGGGCCTGCAGGGCACGCACCGCGGGGGGGCCTCACGTGATTAGGGGGCCCCACGTAGTCGCGATTTTCAATAATTGAAAATCCAGGAACCGCAATAATCAAACTCTTGGGAACAACTGTGGTCGAAACCAAAGTTCACAGGTCTGTGTTCTCTGAACTCCTCTCAAGCGGTGGACTACTTCATTCTGATTGCTTGCTGCCGAACCGCGTCATGGCCAATGAAGACGCGCCGCTGGTTCTCGTTAAAAATGAATGACTTCTGGCTACTTTGACGCTCTCGCCGCTTTCGGTTTGTGATCGCTCCTCAGTTTGTGTAGGATTCCCAGCGTTGTCGCTCCACCCCGCCTCCTTTCCCCGCTCCTCAATTTGTGATATATACACTAGATATCGCATAGGGACCCTGAGTATGCGTCAATAGCGCCGCCACATTGGTACAGTGCCCCCAGGACAAATGTCATTCAACCGCACTAGTCAAGACAGTGTTATTACGTGAAGATGCGGGACTTTAGCGCTGTCTACGAGCGTAGTAACGAGCAAACAAATAAAACAAAGCACAAAGGCAGAACACTTCATAGGTAAGATTAAGTTTTTAATGTTTTTGTATGTTCTGAACTTTTGTGCTAATCAGGTAACGTTATTGATGATAACAGTCACTTACTGCATTCACCATAAGGCAAAGCAGCTCCAACTCGCACTAAACACTCGGCTTATGCTAGTTTTGTTGAATAAAATCAGCAAACTATGCAAAAAAATTTGACAACGAGATGCTGTGGTACCAGAAACTTGCATTATTGTCGGCTAGTGAACGAGTCGTTCATAACGGAGATTCATTCACAAACGAATCGCTCCCTCCGTCAGTATGAGAAGTGAAAGCAGGAGAGGAGCTGTGTTTCAGAACACGGATTAGATCAAATTTAACAGGAAGGGTGAATAGTACATTTCTGTACACACAAACACAAGCTTTTTGTCAGGAATGCCTGTGCGGTCACTGATCCATCAATGTAGAAAAGTAGAAAAATTATAGTTTTTATAATAAAAAAAAAATTGCATACTAACATCCAGGAAAACTCCCGATATATATGTATATGTGTATATCTCTGGCTCTGCCCCCCCCCCCCCCCCCCTTCAACTGGGGGCCCCGTCGGTGATCCCTGCAGGGGGGCCTCCGCATTTTGCGCTACGCCACTGTCTTTTGCACTTATTTACAGTTTATATAAATATATTTTAATTACACAAATGTCAAACCCCACCATCCCCTAGACCAGGGGTCTCAAACTCGCGGCCCGCGGGCCATTTGCGGCCCTCAGTGCAATATTTTGTGGCCCGCGCCGACCGCTGTACTCTGACAGAATCAGCGGAGCGGGGAGAGAGAGCGCTCCCCGCTCCGCTGATTCTATCCGTACACAGCACGCTTGTCACTCAATGCGCGTTGTCGCGCGCGTTCTGATCAGCTGATCGCGCGCGTACTCAAGAGCGGTGTTATCGCGCGCCTACTGAAGGGCGGGACCGAGGGTGTGTGGCGTCGCGGGGGCACTTTTGATCATTTTGGAAGGGCAATTTCTATGCAAGACTAAAAAGGGCATGTGCTCTGCACAGGTTGAGCCCTATGTGTGCACATGCCTGCCCTGCATCTTATATATATTATCAGCCTGATCTCACGAATTAGATCGTACGAATTCATACGAATTAGCCACTAAATGAAAAAGTTACGAATTGCCGTGAGATTGTGTTGATATTATAGGTAGATACAGACTGGTACAGACTGATGTGACTGGAGTGGGGTGGGGGTGTTTTATTTATACATATATACGCCTTTTTTTAGGTGAGGGAATGGAAGTTTTGAGTTCCCCCACTTTTTTCCCTAGGACTTCAATAAAACAAAGTACAGGTCTAGACTTAATGATGATCATCTTCAAGCCATACTGAGGGTCTCAACTGCTTCCGCTCTAAAGCCAAATGGTTCAGATTTGTGAGAAGAAGCGCTGTCAAGTCTCTGGCAGCAAGGAGTAGGCAAAAGATGCCATGTTCAGAAGAACTGTTCATAATCTTCACTCAATGTTCTATTAATGTTCAGGACACTTCATGTTCAGAAGAAATAATTAAAACTGTTAATAATGACATTTGAGGACTTTTTTTTGTGAAATCCCTTATGCGGCCCAGCCTCACCCAGACTTTGCCTCCTGCGGCCCCCAGGTAAATTGAGTTTGAGACCCCTGCCCTAGACTAACATCAGGGGTTTGTAACAATCTGTAACCCATTGCCCTATTTAGTCACCCTGTGTCTCACTAAAGTTGCCCAGAAAAACAGCTTAAAATGTTGCCCAGTGTATCAACAGCATTACTCTCAAACGACATATAATGACTGTAATCTAAATGTTTCCTCACCCGGTTGAGTCCCCATGGCTTTGTACACACTCTTGCAGACCTGCAGCAGAAGCAGCACCTTGTCAATGGGCGAATGACTGCGCTGCATTAGCATGAGCTTAGCCTTGGCTCGCTCTACTCCGCGAACGTCCAGGACTCCCACTCGTACAGCTAGACGCTCCAGCGCCCCCTCCTGGTGGGCCAGCAGACTCTCTGTAACCCGCTGTAAGGAGCCGTCCCGAGTGTGGAGAGACACCAGCGTCTGCTGCAGCTGAACCTTCAGCGGCTTCAACACGCAGCCAAACAGAGCCTTTTCCAGGGCTAGATCTGTGGGTCACGTGACAGGAAAAGACGTTTTATATTGTTAACAGGTGAGTGGGCTTGACAAACCACCTGTAGAAACACTATTTTCTCTCAAAATGAGGATTCATTTTATTGTAATGCAGAACAGAATTATGCTGCACACCATCAAACACAATAAAAACTGTGACAAATAAATGAGAAACGCTGAATTTGGCAAGTGAATCTACTATTCATTTTCCTTCGGCTTAGCAGAATGAACCACCAACTATTCCAGCACATTTTTTTATGCAGCGAGAAATCCTCAAAGGAACCACTTGAGAGAGTAAATAGTGTGTAGATTTTCATTTTAGGGTGAACCGTCTCTTTAGGGATATCTACAAGCTTGTGTGCTCCAAAATATTTCTCTAAGCTAGTGGGAAGATGTTTAGAAAAATGCTGGAAATGGGTAACCATTGACTTCTATTGTATTTGTTTTTTCCCATCATTTTTAAGGATATATGCAGTCTATAATCTACTGTTCTCCATAATGAATATATATTTAAGCTTTTGGGAAGATATCTAGAAAAATGCTGGAAATGGGTAACCATTGACTTTCATTGTATCTGTTATTTATACTGTGGATGTCAATGGTTACATTCATTCCTTCATTTTCCTTAAGCTTAGTCCATTTATTCGCCAGGGGTCGCCACAGCAGAATGAACCGCCAACTTATCCAGCATACTGTATGTTTTACACAGTGGATGCCCTTCCAGCTGCATCCCAGTACTGAAAAACACCCGTACACACTTACTTAAATCAAATAAGCAGCCTTCTTGTTGTGAGGCGACAGTGCTAACCACTAAGCCACCGTGTCGCCCTGTGAATCTACTATAAAAATGATAAAATAACTAAAAAAATAAATTCTTTAAGCTTTGTAAGCCATGAACTTGTCTCAAAGTCTCTGTAAAATCAAAGTTTAGTTTAGATGTTAGTATCACTATGTTAGTCTGAAAGGGATAGTTCACCCAAAAATTAAAGCTCTGTCATCATTTACTCTCCCTTTACGAGATTCTTTCTTCTGTTAAACATTAAAGACGATATTTTGAAAAATGTTGGAAACCTGTAACCATTGCCTTCCATTGTATTTGTTGTTTCTATATGGAAGTCAATGGTTACAGGTTTTTAGCTTTCTTCAATATAGTTTCTTTAATGTTCAACAGAAAAAAAAAAATCATAAATATTTAGAACCACTTGAGGTAAATAGTCTGTAAATTTTCATTTTAGGGTGAACTATCTCTTTAAGGATATCTATAAGCATGTGTGCTCCAAAATAGTGACAAAATTCCTATTAGGAATATTAAAACATTTGAAGCTTGCAGTTTGTAACTTCCACCTAAATCAGGGGTGTACAAACTCAATCCTGGAGGGCCGGAGTATATCTCCGACGTGCTTTAATACAGCTGTCAGGAAGTTTCTAGTATCTCTAGACCGAGTTTGGACACCCCACACCTAAATAAATCAACGTTTTTTTTTTTTTTTTTGCTTTTGTTTTTTATGTGACCTCATCAGTTTCATCAATCAAATTCTTTCTAGTATCTGAGATGACCCGCCTCTTCAAGTTGCTATTGCTATATGCGCTTGAGCTTAACTACTCTCACCGACAGAGCTGGGATATAAATAAATATATATATATATATATATATATGTCATAGATATTTCTTCAAACAATATTTAAAATGACAACGGAGATATGTAAGAAAACCTGTAACCATTTACTTTCACTGTATTTGTTTTTCCTAATGGTTACAGGTTTTCAGCATTCTTCAAAATGTCTCAGAACAGTTCTCCCAAAAACAAAAATTTTGGTATTTACTCACTTTTACTCGTTTCAAACCTTCATGAGTTTGGATATTTTGAAGAAAGCCGTAACCATAGGAAAAACAAATACTATGGAAGTCAAGGTTTTCCAGCATTTATCAAAATACCTTCTTTTTTTGTTTAACAGAAGTAATAAACACATAAAGGGTAATGTAAGGGGGGAGTAAAAAGTGACAGAAAATTTCTTTTTGGGTGAATTGTTCTTTTAAAAACTATAGAAGATATTTTTGAAGAATGCTGAAAACCTGTAACCAACAGTTATCATGTTGTATTATGTATCATATCATGTCATGATTATGAAGGTTTCATGACAGTCTTATGAACACCCCTTTCAAGTAAAGCATTGTCCAGATTCCATTAGGAAACATGATGATTATTTACGGGTGACACAGTGGTGCAGTAGGCAGTGCTGTCGCCTCACAGCAAGAAGGTCGCTGGTTCGAGCCTCGGCTGGGTCAGTTGATGTTTCTGTGTGGAGTTTGCATTTTCTCCCTGTGTTGGCATAGGTTTCCTCCGGGTGCTCCGGTTTCCCCCACAAGTCCAAAGACATGTAGTACAGGTGAATTGGGTAGGCTAAAACTGTCCGTAGTGTATGTGTGTGAATGAGAGTGTATGGGTGTTTCCCAGTGATGGGTTGCAGCTGCATAAAACAGATGCAGGTTAAGTTGGCGGTTTGACCCCTTGATGAATAAAGAGACTGAGCCGAAAAGAAAATGAATGAATGTAGCTATTGACTTCCATACTAAGAAAAACAAACACAGTGGAAGTCAATGGTTACCCATTTCCAGCATTTTTCTAAACATCTTCCCACTAGTTTATATATATATATATATATAATTTTTTATTTTCTTTGGAAATGATTATATACTGTATATATATACTTAAGGTGATAAGGTGATAGATAAAACAAAGGAAGTAAATTGTTACTTGTCACCAGCATTTTTTAAAGTATCTTCTTACTAACTTACAGATATATTTTGCCGCACACATGCTTATAGATATCCTTAAAGGGACAGTTCACCCTAAAACAAAAATGCACACAATATTTACTCTCTTAAGTGGTTCCTTTGAGGGTTTTTCGCAGCGTAAAACACACAGTATGCTGGAATAGTTGGCGGTTCATTCCGCTGTGGCAACCTCTAAAAATAGAGACGACAAGCCGAAGGAAAATTAATAAATGTTAAAACGTGTTGAAAAAAATCTTCTCTTGGTTAAACAGAAATTGGGAAACAAAATACTCAGGGAAGTGGGTAGCGCTCTCTTCTCTCAGCAAGAAGGTCATTAGTTCTAGCCTCGGTTGGGTCAATTAGATATGCTGGATAAGTTGTTGGTTCACTCCGCTGTGGCTACCCCAGATTAATAAAGGGACTAAGCCAAAGGAAAATTTATGAATGAATGAAACCATTGACTTCCATTGTAAGAAAAACAAATACAGTGGAAGTCAATGGTTACCCATTTCCAGCATTTTTAAAAATTTTCTCCCACTAACTTATAGATATATTTTGGAGCACACAAGCTTATAGATATCCTTAAAGGGACAGTTCAGCCTAAAATAAAAATGTACACCCTATTTACTCTTTCTCAAGTGGTTTCTTTGAGGGTTTCTCCCTGTGTAAAACATACAGTATGCTGGAACAGTTGGTGGTTCATTCCGCTGTGGCGCCCTCTGAAATAGAGACTAAGCCGAAGCAAAATAAATGAATAAATTAATGTTTAGAAATGTGTTAAAAAAATCTCTCTCTTTTAAACAGAAATTGGGAAACCAAATATTCAGGGGGTCTAATAATTCTTCAGTTGTTTATTATAGTGCAAATGCTTCCTCTGTAGAAATGCAAGCACTTTTTCATGCTTTGTGTCAGTAAGCAGTCAGAATGCTTACAATGCTATGGCAGCATGTAGAGCACAATACAGTAAGATATTATGACAGAATGCCTTCCTATACAGCGCAGAAGAGGAGAACACATGGCACAGATGCCTACTCATGTTCGCCTAAATCTATTTGGAGGAAGCGTTTTTATCCTCTAGCTCTATTTAAACGCGATTATGTCCACGGTAGTGAACGCACAGCCACCGAGCAGCTCGGAGAACAAAATAAATAAGCAAATTAATGTTTGCACGGCAGAAGAAAGAACCAGACATATTATAACTAAACAAGAAAATGTGTGCGCTGCGCCAAATCTCCTCCTTCTACTGTATCTGGTGCTGAAGCATGCGTGGGAATGTGCTGTGTGCTAATGATAAATGCAAAGTGGAAACTGCCAGTGCCTCCACCAACATCCGAAACAACATCCATCCCCAGGGACGTGGCCGGCTTTTTAGATTTCTTCCTTTGATTTGGAGGAGATATCTCATCAATCTGCTCGTAATCACTGCTATAAAAGATTAGATGTTTTGATTTGAGTGACGTGTTGTTCTGTGGTATGACACAGAGATACGGTTACTTAAACTTGTCTTAAAGGGGTAGTTCACAGACAAATGATCGACTTACTCAAATTCACTGGTACAAATCTGGTTGAGTTTCAAATCTTCTGTTAAACAGATACTTCGAACAATGTTGGAAACTAGTAACCAGGGCTGGATTAACGTAAGGGCTAGGTGGGGCTGAAGCAGGGCTGACGGAAGAAGGGGGCCCTTGATTGGTTGAAGAATTAATCTGCGCTATGATGCAGGAAACGCCTCTTTGCGTTGTGCTTTCTCTTGTCGATAATGTGAAGTATTCCTTTCGGTTCGCTGCTGTTCAAAAACAGTGACACCAGTGCTAAACTGGGGCTCAGAGAGGCTGTAGCACAATCAGAATATTGAATAGCCCTGTTTTAGTCACCCATTAGGGTGATGAGATGTCCCAAATTACCTATCACTTTAAAGACATATGCATTATACAATCTAGTGTTCATTAAAATTAATCCATAAGATAGTGTAGAACTATGTAGACAAATGCTGGAAACAGATAACTATTAGCTTCCACTGTATTTGTTTTTCTTTTATGGAAGTCAATGGTTACAGGTTTTCAGCGTTCTTCAATATATATATATATATATATATATATATATATATATATATATATATATATATATATATATATATCTAGATATATATTTAATTTTATAGCAGGGCTCAACGATAAGGACTGCCCGATGGCCCGGGGCCAGCATGAGAGATGCTCGGGACAGTAGGCAGGACTGTTACTGGCCCGATTGGGCCAGTGCTGCCTTTTTACAGAAGTTTAATTTGCCTGCGACAGTGCAACTATTTATCAATTGCCAGCAAATACTGTCTTAATCGAGAAACCGTTTGTGCTTTTAAGCTTTTAAATGCCACCTTCTCTATAATGTCGTAAACACCATATTGGTTCCTCTTATCTGATTGGATGTTGTGAGCAGGTTACTTTTTTCTGTAACTTGGTGGCAACCAGTACAGCGAAGAGACAGTAAAATGGCGGCAACATCAAGTTATGAGGCTAACGTCTTAGAGGCAGAAATTTATGTGGATACAACACAACGAAAAAAAGGAAGTGAGGTTTTGCACAGTTTGCCATCAGTTTGGCAAGTCAGCCACCTTTTGTTAAATCATTTAGAACGGCAATAAAACACCTGCAAATTTTCACACTCCATAACAATTTAAATTCTGTCATTATACATTTATTTACATTTTTTAAATATTTAAATTCACAGACGTTATTTTTGACACATTATTTAAAATGTGTGTTATTAACTTTTTTTTTTTTTTTTTTTTTGGTGGGGCCAGTGAAAATTCTGGCAGGGCAAGTGAAAATCTGAACTACTGGCCTGACCTAGCCAGTACCATTGCAGTAACCATTGACTTCCATTGTATTTGATTTTCCTATCACTTTAAGGATACATACAGAGTATAATCTAGTGTTTTCTAAAATATATAAATTTAAGTGTGAATATTTTTTTAAAAAATGCTGGAAATGGGTAACCATTGACTTCGATTGCATTTGTTTTTCCTAATATGGAAGTCAATGGTTAAGGGTTTACAGCTTTTTTTTTTAAATATCTTCTTTAATGTTCAAGAGAAGAAAAATCCCTTTATGATATCTATAAGCTTGCATGCTCCAAAATAAATCTATAAGTTAGCTGGTATATATTATGAAAAATGATGGAAACTGGTAACCATTGACTTCCATTGTATTTGTTTTTCCTATCACTTTAAGAACATATCTATTATACAATGTAGTGCTCCTTTAAATATATCCATAAGATAGTGTAGAACTATGTAGAAAAATGCTGGAAACAGATAACTATTAGCTTCCATTGTATTTGTTTTTCCTATTATGGAAGTCAATGGTTACAGGTTTTCAGCGTTCTTCAAAATATATATATTTTTTATTTTTTAGTTTAAAAAAACTCATAAAGGTTTAGAACCTTTTGAGGAAGAGTAAATAGTGTAAACTTTTCTTATTTTAGAGTGAACTATCCCTTTAAGAATATCTACAAGCTTGTGTGCTCCAAAATATATCTATAAATTAGTGGGAAGATATTTTGAAAAATGCTGGAAACGAGTAACCATTGATTTCCATTGTATTTGATTTTCCTATCACTTTAAGGATACATACAGTGTATAATCTAGTGTTTTCTAAAATATATAAATTTAAGTGTAAAGATAAAAAAAAAAAAAAAGCTGGAAATGGGTAACCATTGGCTTCCATTGCATTTGTTTTTCTTAATATGGAAGTTAATGGTTAAAGGTTTACAGCTTTTTAAAAAAATATCTTCTTTAATGTTCAAGAGAAGAAAAATCCCTTTATGATATCTATAAGCTTGCATGCTCCAAAATAAATCTATAAGTTAGCTGGTATATATTATGAAAAATGATGGAAACTGGTAACCATTGACTTCCATTGTATTTGTTTTTCCTATCACTTTAAGAACATATCTATTATACAATCTAGTGTTCCTTAAAATATATCCATGAGATAGTGTAGAACTATGTAGAAAAATGCTGGAAACAGATAACTATTAGCTTCCATTGTATTTGTTTTTCCTATTATGGAAGTCAATGGTTACAGGTTTTCAGCGTTCTTCAAAACATTTTCTTTAATGTTCAACAGAAAACAAAACTCTTAAAGGTTTAGAAACACTTGAGGGAGAGTAAATAGTGTCTACTTTTTATTTTAGGATGAACTATCCCTTTATCTATCTAGAAGCTTGTGTAGTCCAAAATATATGTATAAATTAGTGGGAAGATATTTAGAAAAATGCCGAAAAAACGAGTAACCATTGACTTCCATTGTATTTGTTTCTCCTATAATTTCTCCTATAATAAGCACATATAAAGTGTACAATCTAGTGTTCTTTAAAGTAAATATATAAGCTAGTGTGAAGATAAATTGAAAAATGCTGCACACGAGTAACCATTGACTTCCATTGTATTTGTTTTTTTTAATCACTTTAAGGATATATATAATATATAATCTAGTGTTCTCCAAAATATATAAATATAAGTGTGAAGATATTTTGAAAAAAAGCTGGAAATGGGTAACCATTGGCCTCCGTTGTATTGTTTTTCTTACTATGGAAGTTAATGATACAATCTAGTGTTCCTTAAAATATATCCAAAAGATACTGTGGAATTACTTAGAAAAAAACTCGGGGAAAAAACTCATAAAGGTTTAGAACCTCTTGAGGGAGAGTAAATAGTGTGTACATTTTCATTTTAGGGTGAACTATCCCTTTAGGGATATCTATAAGCTTGTGTGTGCCAAAATATATCTATAAGTTAGTAAGAAGAAGTTTTGAAAAGTATATATATATACATACATACATACATACATACATACATATATATACATATATATATATATATATATATATATATATATATATATATATATATATATATATATATATATATATATATATATATATATATATATATATATCAGCTAGTGTGAAGATATTTTGAAAAATGCTGGATACCACTTGAGAGACTAAATAGTTTTACATTGTACATTTTCATTTTAGGGTGAACCATACTTTTAGGTTAATCTACAAGCTTGTGTGCTCCAAAATAAATCTATAAATTAGTGGGAAGATATTTTTAAAAAATGCTGGAAACGGGTAACCATTGATTTCCATTATAATAGTTTTCCCAATATGGAAGCCAATGGCTACAAGTTTTCAGCTTTCTTCAAAATATCTTCTTTAATGTTCCACAGAAGTAGAAAAAAAACTCAAAGGAACCACTTGAGAATGAGTAAATAGTGTATAGATTTTCATTTTAAGGTGAACTGTCCCTTTAGGGATATCTATAAGCTTGTGTGCTCCAGAATATATCTTTAAAAAGGTGGGACGGTATTTTGAAAAAAATGCTTAAAACCTGTAACCATTGACTTCCATTGTATTTGTTTTAATGAGTCAATTAGTAAATAATGAGTCAAGTTTTTCATTTGAGGTGAACTAACTCTTCAAGCATTGCCGTGAATTAACAATGCATTATTCTGAAAAAACAAAACAAAGCACTGCTAGGACATTTATTAAAAATATATATGAATAGTTTTAAAAGCGCATCAGAAAACAGGAGTCATCATCTCACACCAAAACTGCTGTTCTGCTGTGTAATAAATTGATTCAACAACAAATGCTGTTTTACTAGAAATCCCTCAAGATTCTCTGAAACTAATCACATCTTTCATCCACTCTGATGGTTTTAGGGTTTTTAAAACCCCACTGATTGGTTTCCGTGATGCAGTTTATAACCCGGAGTCATTTATCTCCAGTAAAATCCTTAGTGATGTTTGCTAAGTCAAACATAGCAATTACATTTACAATTCCGCTCATACTTAAAGGGATCGTTCAGCCAGAAATGAAGATTCTGTTATGATCTACTCATCCTTTACTTGATACAAACCTCTATGAGTTTCTTTCTGCTGCTGAACACAAAAGCAGATATTCTGAAAAATAATGAAAACTGGTAACTAATGACTTCCACACTAGGAAAAACAAATACAATGGAAGTCAATGGTTACCCATTTCCAGGATTTTTCAGAATCATTCCACACTAGCTTGTATACATATTTTGGAGAATGCTAGATTATATACTGCATACATCCATAAAGTGATAGGAAAAACACAATGGAGGTCAACGTTCACGGGTTTCCAACATTTTTCTAAATATCTTCACACTAGCTTATATACAGTTGAAGTCAAAATTATTAGCCCCCTTTGATTTTTTTTTCTTCTTTTTTAAATATTTTCCAAAAGATATTTAACAGAGCAAGGACATTTTCACAGTATGTCTAATAATATTTTTTCTTCTGGAAAAAGTCTTATTTGTTTTATTTCGGCTAGAATAAAAGCAGTTTTTAATTTTTTATGTACCATTTTAGGGACAAAATTATTAGCTATATTTTTTCTCGATAAGCTACAGAACAAACCACTGTTATACAATAACTTGCCTAATTACCCTAACCTGCCTAGTTAACTTAATTAACCTAGTTAAGCCTTTAAATGTCACTTTAAGCTGTATAGAAGTGTCTTGAAAAATATCTAGTAAAATTTTATATACATTCATCATGGTAAAGATAAAATAAACCAGTTATTAGAAATGAGTTATTAAAATTATTATGTTTAGAAATGTGTTGAAAAAATCTTCTCTCCCTTAAACAGAAATTGGGGAAAAAATAAACAAGCGGTCAAATAATTGAGGAGGGCTAATAATTCTGACTTCGACTGTATATATTTTCACCCTTAAATAAACATTACTACTATGGAAGTCAATGGTTAGAGGTTTTAAGCTTTCTTCAAAATATCCCCTTTTTTGTTTAACAGAAGAAAGAAACTCATGAAGGTTTAGAACCACTTGAGGGAGAGTAAATAGTCAGTCTATTTCATTTTTGGGTGAACTATCCCTTTAAGCATAGCAATCTGTGAAAAACCTCCTAGTGCACCTCTGTATTACTTCATCATTCGTGCTGTAAAAGGTACATGACTGCTGAATAAATGCTTCAATGTTGGGCTGTAATGTTACTTTGCACTCTAAAAATGCATTATTACTCAACGCTGGGTCGATTATGCAAAGCCATGGGTTAGCTGGGTTAAAGAATATCATTTAAATTTAATTGGAATAATTGGGTTTGTCGATATGTGATCAATCGTGGGTTAATACCACCTATCGTTTTTAGAGTGCGATATTCAATCAGACCTTCATTTTTAGATCAATGAGTTTATTTTTTTACTATTACTACTGCTACTTTTAGATTATTTTTACTAATAGAGGTGTTGATCTACATTAGTCTCACGGTTCAGTTACGATTATCATGCCATCGATTCGGTTCAATTCGATATTTCGGTGCATCACGGAGCATTGATGCTGCTTTCCATACACAGTTTTATATTTTCTTCACAGCAGCATTTCTTGTATTGAAATGTATGAATATATTTATATTTATATACTATTTGTAATACAATTTTGTCATTTAATACAAACAGTCAGATATATAAACTGTAACTTTAAACAAAACAAGCATTTAGCAAATAATATAAACATGTAAATATCCAGCTCACTTTCTGATCCTTGTCTAGTTCTCTTACACCCCTTTGATTGGTCACACCCTCAACAAAAACGGTTGCGATTGGCTCTTGCGCGCTGCGTTCTTCACAGATGAGTAACACTGATAAGCGCAGACGGCAGCGGCGATCTCACAGCTGATGTATGATAGACACGGTGGAGAAAACTCTGCAGACACGCGCTCGTTTCTGTATGCAAAAGTAAGGTTGTAAAACAGCCGAGAAGAGAAGAAAAGCCACGCCAGCAGGTCAAATGGGCCACTGTGTGTGAGAAAGAGAGAGAGTCAGAAGAGAGAGAAATGGAGTAGGCTACTTTCATTCTCTCGATCTCAGTGAAATAGGGGCTATTGTTGTATATGTCAGTGAAAGACTGATCCAGCAAACACACACAGTGAAATTGTGCACAGTTTATGAGTTTTAAGTAGTTAAAGCGCTGTAAATACTCGCGATCGCCTCCCTCGTGACAGAGCGCATATGAGGTAAATGATGTCAGTAATAACCGGTTATGATTATTACTGAACCGATACCGAATTGTCCGCGTCTGCATCGCAGTGCACCGAAGAAACAATTAATTTTGACACCCCTAATTACTATTATTATTAGCACCGAAGAAACAATTAATTTTGACACCCCTAATTACTACTATTATTATCATTATTATTATCATTATTTAAGCAGTTATAAGAGTTTGATTAGATCAGAGGTGTCCAAACTCAGTCCTGGAAGGCTGGTGTCCTGCTTAGTTTAGCTCCAACTTGCTTCATTTACATTGTGTTTACATTTACATTTGTGACTTACAAATGAGGACAAGGAAGCAATTTACTAAACTATAAGAGTAACAATAAATAAGTGCTGTAGGCAAGTTTCAGGTATGTAAAGTGTAAGAAGCAAAACATTATTAAATTTTAATGTATTAATGTTTTAATGTTTATAAAATTTTTTGTAGTACAATTAGCGGTAGAACCAGAGAGGGAATTGCAGATTAGGAGGTGGAGTGGAGACTAAATAGTTGAGTTTTTAGTCGTTTCTTGAAGACAGCGAGTGACTCTGCTGTTCTGATGCAGTTAGGAAGTTCATTCCACCAACTGGCCAGATTGAACGCGAGAGTTCGGGAAAGCGTTTTCTTCCCTCTTTGGGATGGAACCAAGAGGCGACGTTCATTCACAGAACGCAAGTTTCTGGAGGGCACATAGATCTGCAGAAGTGAGAGCAGATAAGAAGGAGCAAGGCCAGAGGTCGCTTTGTAGGCAAACATCAGAGCTTTGAATTTGATGCGAGCAGCAACTGGCAGCCAGTGCAAACGGATGAGCAGCGGAATTGACATGTGCTCTTTTTGGTTCATTAAAGACCACTCGTGCTGCTGCGTTCTGAAGCAGCTGAAGAGGTTTGATAGAGTTAGCTGGAAGCCCAGTTAGTAGAGAGTTGCATAAGACCAGTCTTGAGAGAACAAGACCTTGAACAAGGAGTTGAGCTGCATCTTCAATACACTTGCCAAGAAGTTTCTAGTATCTGGTAAGAGCTTGATTAGCTGGTTAATGTGTGTTTGAATCTGAATCTGCCCTGTTGTTTACAAGGCTGTATAAAGCACGAGTGGTTTCGATTTCTCGCTTGCGCTCACCGAGCGTCTATATTTGAAATAACGAACATCTTGAGCTGATGATAATAACGTGCGCTTGATTATTAAAGTGTTTCTGACATCCGATCCTTTTAGAAACGCGAGAGGAAAGCGTGACAAAACAAAGGAGAGATTGATTCTTTCAGCATTTTAAAACATGAACAAACTGCCATGTTTATCTATTATCATCACCTTTTGGGCTATTATGAGCTCGGAATGATGGAATTACTTTCTAACAGAGGCTACATGTGCTGCTGCAGATTAAAGACACCGATATGAGGTTTGCACTGACTGTGGGCTACATGTTGCGTGTTGTTTTTGAACCCAAATAAGGACTACATGTCTGCTGTGTGTAGTTTCTCTGTAGTTGGTAACACATCGGAGACTGTAAGGGTCTGTATGTTCATATTTCCTGCATTTATTTTGTTTTTATAATCGCAGACGTTACAGTAGGCTATTTCACACATCATTGATCTGCAGTTATAATCAAATCATGTTCATAGAAAGGTTAGTAATAAACATTTATACAGAAGTATTTATGTGTGTAAAGCCTCTGTTTTGTGAGAAGAGCTCCTCGTATGATATGTGAGCGACCCATACAGTTTTACTGTAGACATTTCCTCGAGTGAAAATGAGGTCCTCTGAAACTTTGTTGTACAATGTCGTACCATTAGTACCAGTTTGGCAGTGGAAACACAAGCCTGATAAAGGTGACCCGTACCGACCTGCACCATACCGTACTGTAATAAAGATATAACCCGTTTGTAACAACAACATCTAACGTTACATCAGATTTGCGTGAAGCTAAAACAGTTTTAAAACAGAATATTACCTGTTTAAGAGAAATCCTTCAGCCATGGTGACATCCTTTCTCCAGCGTGCAGAGGTAACTCCAATATTGATTAAGGTTTTTAGAAAGTTTTGATTCAGTAGGTTTTCGCATGGCGTTCTGCGGAGATGCGTACAAACGGCTGAGCAGTTGTTCAGATCTGCATTTGCTGACAGACAGATTGGGCTACTTATCGGAATTATGAGAGATGTCGGTCCGACTCTATTTAATTGGATGAACATATTTTAGTTTTATGCCTTACCCAAAATATAAAAATACATATAAACACTTTTAGATCATTTACTTTAATCAGTACTATTAGACTGTTAAGATACTTTCAACCAGCACAACAACAAATGCTTCTGAAGACAGTCACCTACTGCATCTTTAAACTAAATACAGCAAAATCTAACATTGGAGACCACTGATGTAGAGCAGGGGTTCCCAAACTTTTCAGCCCGCGACCCCCAAAATAACAACGCCAGTGACTCGCGACCCCCAATATCCTCTGAGGTGGTTATAAATACAGAAACCTTGCATGCAATGACGCAGACACACCAATTAAATTTGTGTCAATGCTTTAAATGTGCCAGAAAGTATAACCTGATGTTATAAAATCAAAATGCATCTGACGCTATTGCTGCCTTTATTATAATGTAATTACCCCAGGGGTCGCAATCCAATAGAACTAGTAACTATAAGCTACTATAGTAACTATATAGTATATAGTAACTATAAACGACTATTTTTATTTTCAGTATAGTTATGGATAAAATAAGTTAATTCTCATGGTTTAATAAAAATAAATAAATTTTTGGAAATCACCAGGCGACCCCCCTTCATTGCCCCGCGACCCCTCGGGGGGTCCCGACCCCCACTTTGAGAACCACTGATGTAGAGAATAGTGAATGGAGGGTATTGGGGTGATTTGTGATTCAGCAATCATCTCAGAAAACCCGCAATTCAGGCTCAATACTTACCTTTCTCATTCTCAGGCACCAACGTCTCAATCGGAGGTTCGATTTCTCCTGCTTCCAGAAGGAGGCTTTTGGCCTGTGTCAGAAATCTCCTCATTCCCTGAAGCATCTCCACTGCAGAACTGTGCACTGAGGCCTCCATTTCTTGCCTTTTCTTCTCTAAGAAGTCCTGAACCAGTGATCCAAACGTGGAGCGCCTGTCCCGGGAGAGTTCGTCTACCAATCTGGCAACTCTGCGCTCGGGAGCGAACACGCACACAAAGGCGGCCGTCATGCGGCGTAGAGTGGAGGTGGGGTTTGCGGATGGGAATCGGGTCCCGCGGGCAGCAGGCGGCCATTGGTGGGCGAGGTCAACCTGCGAGTGGACATGGGAAGATAACCGGATTCAAGGTTACCGCGGAAAAGTCAAGTTGTTAAAAATCACAATAAATTTAGGTTATATTGTTCCTATGATTTATGCAATTTTTTAGTTTTTTAGGGCTGTTAATTAATTAAAAAATAACTAATTAATCACACTTTTGTGTCATTAATTATGATTAATCATGAAAAGCCATATTTATTACAGAGATAAAAGACTTAAAGACTAATAAATAGTCTAATACAGTGATTCTCAAACTGTGGTACATGTACCACTAGTGGTATGCAGGCTTCCTTCTAGTGGTACTCGGAGGAATGAAATATGTCATGTACATGCTACATATATTTCAAAATTTATCAAAAATTCTGTATATAATATGCCATATATGATATATAGCCTATATTTCTGAGGTAATTTGCCACGTTTTTTTTAAACTATGCAGAGTTGCCTACTATGCTACTGTATTTCAATACTGCTCATTTTGGTGGTACTTGGAGAGACAATTTTTTGGTGGTACTTGATGAAAAAAGCTTGAGAACCACTGGTCCGATAAATAGTCTAATAAAGACTTCTTACAGGGACTTTGGTCACACCATCTCTAAACATTTAAATCTAAACAGTTTTGAGGGATACAGACACCGCAAGGACTATAGAATACATATAGAATGCCTAAAAGAGACTTATTTAGACACAGTCAAAGATGTTAGGTGTTTTCTCTTGTTGCTAGGAAACACAGACACGCACACAAACAAACACACACACGCACAGACAACGTGCGCAGTACAGCGCACCCGGTAAGCATTTCCTCAACTTCCTCAGCGATTCATCAACATGCACAATCATTAAATTTGCCTAAACTAAGCGTTCTAAAGTATGGCTGTATTTTACAAACAAGGATTCTGACACAGCAACGTGAAGCAGACACTATACAAAAGTTGCGTGTGGGGGGACACACGTCAAACTTAATGAAACATTTGAGGGCTCATGGAATCAACTTATAGGCAGAAGAATGGGCTGTCTTTGACAGCTTGCGACATCATCTGGCAATTTCACTGATTACATTTACATGGACACCAATACTCTGATTTTATGATTAAGATAATACTCTACTATGCAACCAGCGATTTTTGATTACCTTAAAGGACCACCCGAGTCATGAAATGAAGAGGTTTTTCTTTCTGTTCGCCATGCGGTATCAAATTCCATCAAAACAACACTCTTCCAGCAGTCCTTATTTCATATTTTCATCTAATAATTGTCACGAGGCATCAACAATATGCTACTGAATGAGAGTGAACTGCTGAACTGCAGTTAAAGTCTAAAGATTAAAAATGAAACACCCGAAATTGCATGAAACTCTGGAGGAAACACTGGATAGCCTGGTGATGCGACAATAATTGTTTTATACTGAAACTTTCCTTCTAAGAGTCAGGGCTCGAAATTGCGACCATTTTGGTCGCATATGCGCCCGAAAATTAATCTATGCGACCTCATAATATATTTGGGCGCATTAGTGCGACTGTAGATAATGGTTGTAGTGCGACCTGTTTTGATTTTTTGTAAAAACGTGCTGAATCGCTCTTCCCTGCCGCTATATTGGTTCATATTTGCTGTCAATCACTCAAGCTATTCCGCTGTCAGATGACAGGGAAGGAGCTTTTATGACCACGGGAAATGCAAACGGCTGAAGAGTAAAAACTTAAAGCACACAGGTTTGCAAACCCCACCTAAAATTGAGGCGCAGATGAAAGCGATCATGACACGTCACGTGGTGAATAATGATCCGCCAGCTGAGATCAATCGAGTACGCGCGTCATGGAGAAGGCGCACGAATCTCCATGCGTCGCATTCACTGCGTGTTCAGCGCAAATGTCCGCTAAAAGTCAAATCTACTACTGTACATATCATCGCCAAAGCAGCTCGCCTTTACTAAGTTTACACTGAAACTGCGTCTCATAACAAACAGCGGTATTACGCCGGTGGTATTCGCAAGAATCTTGCGCTGCCTGCTCATAAATTGGGTCGGCTGACTCGCCAGCTTTTCCACAAACATGAAAAGACAAAAGACTGAACCTTTAAATTGACACAAACTGAAACCAAAACTTTTAAAGAGTAATAGAAGTGAGACTTTACTTACTTTCTTTTGTCTATTCTTTTTTGAGGTGTATATTATTTTTATTTTTTATTTATTTACTGATGACTGCTTTGCAGCTTTCATCATTGAATTGAATGATTTATTATAATCTTTTGTTTGTTTTGTAGCAGAAATATTATTTATTAAATTGACATGCATATAAAAACAGCAGTACAAAATAAACATTTCTTACTGCAAAGCTTGATTTTTGTTTGATGCAAACTATACAATTATTTTTCATAAAGTAACAGACTTTTTATAGCAGATAACCTACATTCATGCACATTCAAGGCAGTATCATAATGAAAATGTAATTCATTGTTATTATTATTGTCATTTTCATCATCATTATTTTCTATGGCCTAATTATTAGACATTCATTTTGGATTTATTGCACACAAATATCAATGTCTTCGCAGCATTAGTTAGATAGTTGTTTCTGTTTTTTGTCAGTCCTATTGATGTTGTTTTAAAATACAATAAATCCTTTAAAAAGCAATTTGCAGCGGTGCTCATTCAGTTTTGGCGGGTGCTCCTAAATTTTTTCTGGTGCTCCTAAATTTATTTTGGTGCTCCTAAATATTTGAAGTTGGGAGCACCGGTGCTACCAAGTAAAAAAGTTAATTTCTAGCCCTGAAGAGTGCTTCCTTGGTCTTATCCATATTTCTTTGCATGTTAAACACACCTCGGCCACAAAAGGAAATAAAAAACTGCAACTGCGTTAATTGCGTTAATTTTTTTACGTGTTAAATATTTCAAATTAATCGCATGCGTTAACGCACTAATTTTGACAGCCCTAGTTTTTTTTAATAACTATTTTATTTAGTTTTTTTAGAGCAACAGTATCTCCAGCAGAAAGAGATGGTTCATATTAGGGCTGCATCCTATTGGAAAAAAACATTGCCATACTTTTTTTGTCTACAATTTATATCGCGACATGAATATAATTTCAAAAGATAACTTATAACACTATTTAGAGGAAAAAAACAGCAATTTTAGACTGATTGAGACAATTTTGTAGGAAAGTATCTGCATAAAACAGGCCTATAATAAACTAATTAGAAGCATATTACAACAAAGCCAATTTCAAAGAAGATGCAAATGAAATATATTGTGTTTTAAGATTATTTAACTGTGGAATTAGTATTGAAGCACAGAAATTCACTGTTTAATTTGTATAGGCTTCATTGTAAAAGTAAATACAATTATTCGTTGTTATAGCTTTAACTTTATAACTTCTTGGTTTAAACTGGCTTGAAATCTCACACAGTCACGGGTCTTTAGAACAGAGATGTCCAAGCCAGAGCCCGCGGGAAAAAGTTGGCCCATGGTAACTTTTAATTTGGCCCACAATCCCATATGATAATGGTTTAGAGATTGTAATTTTAAATTTAATGTAAACTTAAACTTGTTTGTTTTATTGTTAAGCTACCAAAAAAAAATCTGAAATAACAAATTTCAATTTAAATGGTGTAAATGTATCAGATTTAAAATGTACATATGACAGAGAGAGGACAATGCAGAGACTTTGGTGGGTGAATCAAGGTCAAGGCAGATTCTGCTTGACTAGTGTATTCAACATTGAACTCCACTGTTATAAATGTGATTATGTTTTTATTGGAATACGTTATAATTAAAAGGTTTTACTGTATAAGTTAATACAATTCAAAGTAAAGTTTTCTATTTATTTTTTAATATTATGAAAAAATAATATGAATTAGGAAACGGCAACTTTAATGTAAAATAGTTTGGTATGTGTATCATCAACCCACAGTTCTCAATGATATTTGGTTTGCAAAATCCAAAATAGTTTGGGCATGGGTGTTTCCCAGTACTGGGTTGCAGCTGGAAGGGCATCCGCTGTGTAAAATGTATGCTGGAATAGTTGGCAGCTCATTCCCCTGTGGCCACTCCTGATGAATCAAGGGACTAAGCCGAAAATGAACGAATGAACATTGCAATATCTATCCTAAAATGATATATTGTGCAGCTCTACTCCACATCAAGAGCTACTGGTCAGCCCACCATTCAGGAAACATCTGAAACTATAATTATTGTAAAAAGCGCTATCCAAATAAACTTGAATTGAAAAACACATCTCTTATGAACCAACGTCCAAACCTGCTTTAGACTTGAACAGAGATGTGTTTTATTCAATTCAATTCAATTCAGCTTTATTTGTGTAGCGCTTTTACAATGTAGATTGTGTCAAAGCAGCTTCACATAAATGGTCATAGTAACTGGATCAGGGTAGTTCAGTTTTTAGTGTTTAAGTTCAGTTCAGTTTAGCTCAGTTCAGTGTGGTTTGAAGTCGTTATTGAGAGTCCAAACATTGAAGAGCAAATTCATCGATGAGTAGCTTTACAGATCCTGAACCATGTAAAACAGAGGCGACAGCGTTTTACTTTACATCCAAAGAAAAGAAAGATCTCCAAAGTCGCCCTTTCAAGTTACTGTATAATTAAAGTTTTTAAAACTAATGAAGACACCAGACGTCAATGAATTTAATGATTTAGCCTGACCTGTTTACTGCTCCAAAATACTTAAAATGTTTCTTAAACAAAAATATATTGCGTTTAATAGGGATAAAGTTGTTGTTTTGTTACCCAGACATATAAAAAGAGCTAATTTTTGAGCAGTAATCGCAATAAACAGTGATATATTTATCCAAAATTATCGTACCATCAGAATCTTATCCCAGCCCATGCCTACCTGTGTGTCCTCTTCCTCCAAACTGCTGAAGGAACTATTGCTGTCCAGTTCAGCAAGGGAAGGAGCTCGAGTCCTTTCCAAAGCAAGACACACCTCGCCATCTTCAGGGTCTTTGTTGAGTTGGGGTAAGGAGTTACTCTAGAAAACCATGTCAAAACAAAACAAAGTTATCATTATTACAAAGCACATCATTATTATAACCCTTAAATGTCACATGAAAATAAAATACATTTTTTAGATGTTAGTATCAGTATTGTTAGTTCTTAGGATATCTATAAGCTAGTGTGCTCCAAAACAGTGCCAAAACTTGTTGTGAGGAGACATAAACCAGATATAAGGCTTGTAGTTTGTCACCTCCACCTAAATGGATCAACAGTTTTATTAATGTCACCTCATACTTCAGTTTCTCATTAAATCTTCTGACCAATCAAATGCTCTCTTGTGTCTCACATGCCCCGCCCCCTTCAAGACGCTTCACATTTGATGCATTTGATATCAACCACTCTCACTGGCAGAGCGGTCATAAAACAAAACGCTATTGGCTGTTTTCTTTTTTTAAAGGGGAGGAAATACTCTATGCCCCGCCCTCTTTTCATCTTTTAGTTAAGATTACGTCAAACATCGAATAAATGCAAGTCTCTGAGCATTTCACAAGACCTTTACAGGGAAAAAAATGTCATCCTCGCATGTTCTGGCTAAATGGATTCTATATATATATATATATATATATATATATATATATATATATATATATATATATATATATATATATATATATATATATATAAATATATTTTAGGGATGCAACAATAAAGTTAGCCCATGGTTCAATACGTACCTCGGTTTTTTGACACGTGATTTTTTTTTATTCTATAGGCAATAGGAACAGTAAAAGATTAAGGAGAAAAAATAAAAATTATTTATTGCAATGCTCATTTTGTTTTACTTAAAAGCCAAGAAAAGTACTCCAGCTCCTAGTGTATTGTATAAAAAAAAATTAACACTGAAATCTGACAGCTGCTGGTAGCCCATGTACACACTGGGGAACACATAAAATCCTGCACTTTGAAAATAAACATACATGTGAAGTTTCAAATAAACACATTTGTACTTAAGTAAACATAAATAAACCATCTTAATTATCTTGGTGCTGAAAAAATGTGAGACTGTAGTCTGTAATGAATCGAGTGCGTTTATAAGATGACAAATGCCCATATCTCCAATCACTGAAAACGGCTGCAAATCTTTAGCAATAAACATCCGCGCTGCCTTTCAGCGGGGGATTGTTGCTGTTTGAAGGACTTTATTACCTTCTCTGCTATCCTGCCATCAGCCAGAGATATTGCCGAGTGATGGCGCTGCAGATGTGCAGTCATGGTTATACGTGTAAAACAATGCACAGTTTTTTTATTCACCGTTTTTTCTTTTATTGGCATTATACTTTTTGGCAAAACCGAAATGTCCTCACTCTACAGATCTGAAAGACGCCGGCGCTTTCTCGTACTGTTGCCTCACTTCACCGCCGCTCGCAATGTAAAGTGTGGAATGATGGTCAAGCGCCCCCTAACTTTAGAGCATAGTGAATGGATATTTATTCACGGGGAGGAGTCTCCTCACCTCAGCTCATGGATTTAGAGGCACACACAGTCAATTCAGAAAGATAAAAAACACACATAAATTATTTAAACGCAAAACTGAGAAAACCGCAATTCACAAGCATGTATTAAACCGTGGAGGTCGTACCGTATGGTTCAATATCATACTGAGAACCGTGGCATCCCTAATATATATATATATATTACACACACAAACACACACAAACACAAACACACTTATTTGACAAACACACTTACACAAATATTTGACTATATGGGCCCTATCATACACCGGCGCAGTGGGCCGCAAGACGCGGCACAATAGTCTTTTGGTAGTTTCAGCTTGGCGCAAGAGTAGTTTTGAGGCGTTGCGCTACACTGTTTAAATAGCAAATGCATTAGCGCTCATATGTGCGCTCATAGGCGTTCTGGTCTAAAAAGGAAGGCGTTCTGAGGCGGACCGCTGGCGCGTTGCTATTTTGAGAAACTATAATAGATTTTTCATTAGACAAAAACTAACCCGGTCTAAACTCCAGCGCAGAGTTGCGCCTCGCTTACCACTGCTTAATACGCAGGAGAGAGAGCAATAGGCAAATATCTTTACATATAAAAAAATGTAAATATTAAGGATATATATAGGATATAATAAGAATAGATATAGGATATAAATATAAAGGATTAAAATATTACAAAACATATTATTTTCTAGCCTACATAAATATGAAAAACCACTGCTTTTATGTCTTCTTCATCTCGGGAGGCTTTTTCAGTTCATTCATAACAATTTGCTTTTGTATAATGTTATTATTATTAGCAGTATTATTTATTATATCCATATTTATATTTGTTTTATTAAAAACAAGCTTAGATTTGCCCACCTGTCAGGTTTTAGACCATATGGGGCACAGCATGTGTTTTAGGATATAACTCAGGTTTTTGAGCACATTTTGTTATTATTGTTGATTTATTCGTTTGCTGGAAATTAGAACTGAATTTAGAAATAGTTTTAAAACAAATATTTGTGCTTAACAAGCAAAATTAATTATTTATAGGCTAATGGATGTCTGTGCGTAAAGGTTTCCCTATCCAAGAACGAAAGTGAAAGTGATTCATTATCTCTCATTCTCACGCAGTGGATGCTCTGTTTAAGTTTTCTGTTAAAAAAACTGTTAACTGTTTGCTTGTGAAATGCTCAGTTTTTTTTCACTTAGACTTACTTTGCGTCCTGTAAATAGCGAATGCGCTCTTGGCGCGACGCAGCTGACTCTTAAAGGGAATGGGAGATGAGACTCTGATTGGTTTATTCTCAAAACACACCTATAACTCATTCAGAAAATAAACTCAACCCTTTTAGAACATACGCCGCAGGGCAGGGCAGATTTCCCGTCCTTAAATTAGCAAAAACGCGTCCTGACACGCCCTGAAAGCGTTTGCGCCCTGCGTTTTGCGCATGGACCGTCAAAATAGAGCCCTATATTTTTCAGGACACTTTATAGCTTAAGGACTATACAGCTTAAAGTGACATTTAAAGGCTTAACTAGGTTAATAAGGTTAACTAGGCAGGTTAGGGTAATTAAGCAAGTTATAATGAAGGTTTGTTCTGTAGACTATCCAAAGATATATAGTTTATATATAGTTATATATAGTTTAAAGACGCTGATAATATTGTCCGCATGTCGTCCAGCTCTACTTACAGGTGGAATCTGTCCCAGCATCTGTTCATCCTCTTCTTCTGAGGTGGGAGTGAGTGCTGGGGTCCGCCTAAGCACACTTAACCCTCCCGTCCGTCTTCTCTCCGAATTCTGTCCGTGTGTTTCCCCTGGGTTAAGTTCAGATTCTCCCCCCGACAGGCTGAGCGAGGTTTCGTTGGACACCCGGATCCTCAGGCTGCGTTTGAAGCGGTGCCGTTTGTGGGATGCGGTTCTGCTGGGTTGCGGAGGCTGAAGGAATAATGGATTGACAAAACATGGGCTGATCAACCTGGATGTCCTGTGGGGTGCTGAGGGCGGAGGGGGGCCATTCGGTAGTCCAGGGGACGTCTGAGAGCTCCAGAACTCTGATTGCAAAGAGTGAAACAATGATGAAAACACATGCGCCTGTGTCAGGAACATTAAATACATATGAAATAATGACCTGGGTGTTTTCTGAAAACACTGTAAAAAATGCTGGTTTCCACACAAATCCTTTATGTTCTGACAACACACATCTAGTAGGCTATTTTTCTTTTTTTTTAATATTTAAAAGGACAAATATCTCTAGGACAGTAGAGATTTCAGACAGGAAAGCATTGGGAGCAGAGAGAGGGGAAGGATCGGCAAAGGACCTCGAGCCGAGAATTGAACTTGGGTTGCCGTGGGCACATTGGTGCTATATGTCAGCGCACATTACCACTAGGCTATTGGCACCGACTAGTTTTTAACAGCAGATGTGATCTAGGCTAGTTTTTTAAGGCTAGTTTTTAACAGCAGAAGACACGCTAAGCTAGTTTTTAACAACAAATGACGCTCTAGGTTAGTTTTTAACAGTAGATGGTGCTTTGGGCTAGTTTTAACAGCAGATGACACTCTATGCTAGTTTTTAACAGCAGTTGGTGCTTAAGGCTAGATTTTAACCACAGATCCCTGCTGAAAAATCCAGCTTAAACCAGCCTAGGCTGGTTGGCTGGTTTTAGCTGGTTGACCAGGGTGGTCTTAGAGGGGTTTTGGCCACTTCCAGGCTGGTTTCCAGCCATTTCCAGCCTGGTCTTAGCTGGTCAGGCTGAAAAAATGACCAGCCAAATCCAGCTAAAACCAGCTTGACCAGCCTGGTTTAAGCTGGATATAGCTGGTTTTGGCTGGACTCCCAGCTTGGCTAGGCTGGTCAAGCTGGTTTTAGCTGGTCATGTCCCAGCCTGACCAGCTAAGACCAGGCTGGAAGTGGCCAAAACCCCTCTAAAACCAGCCTGGTCAACCAGCTAAAACCAGCCAACCAGCTTAGGCTGGTTTAAGCTGGATTTTTTAGCAGGGATGGCACTCTACAATAGTTTTTAAGGCTAGTTTTAAAAAGCAGATGGCGCTCTAGACTAGTTTTTAACAGCAGACAGCGCTCTAGGCTAGTTTTTAATAGAAGATGGCACTCTACGCTAGTTAGGGCTGCACGGTGGATCAGTGGGTAGCATGTTCGCCTCACAACAAGAAGGTCACTTGTTCAAGCCTTGGCTGGGCCAGTTGGCGTTTCTATGTGTAGTTTGCATGTTCTCCGCTTGTTAGTGTGAGTTTGCTCCGGTTTCCCCCACAAGTCCAAAGGCGAGGTACAGATGGCACTGTAGGCTAGTTTTTAACAGCATATGGTATTCTACACTAGTTTTTAAGGCTAGTTTTTAAGAGCAGATGATGCTCTAGGCTAGTTTTTTAAAGGACAGACGGTGCTCTAGCCTAGTTTTTAACAGCAAGCGGTGCTCTAGGCTAGTTTTTAACGGCAGGCGGTGCTCTAGGCTAGTTTTTTTAACAGCATATGGTACTCTACGTTACATTTTAAAGCAAGTTTTAACAGCAGATGGCGCTCTAGGCTAGTTTTTATCAGGAGATGGTGCTCTGGGCTATTTTTTAACAGCAGATGGCGCTCTAGGTTATTTTTTAACAGCAGCTGACACTCTAGATTAGTTTTTAACAGCAAATAGTGATCTAGGCTATTTTTTGTACAGCAGATGGGACTCTACGCTACTTTTTAAGGCTAGTTTTAACAGCAGACAATGCTCTAGGCTAGTTTTTAACAGCATATGGTATTTTACACTAGTTTTTAAGGCTAGTTTTAACAGCAGACAATGCTCTAGGCTAGTTTTTAACAGCATATGGTATTTTACACTAGTTTTAAGGGCTAGTTTTAACAGCAGATGGTGCAGTGGTGCTCTAGGCTAGTTTTTAGGGCTAGTTTTAAACAGCAGATGGCGCTCTAGGCTAGTTTTTAACAGCAGATGGCGCTCTAGGCTAGTTTTTAACAGCAGATGGCACTCTAGGCTAGTTTTTAAGAGCAGATGATGCTCTAGGCTAGTTTTTTAAAGGACAGACGGTGCTCTAGGCTAGTTTGTACAGCAGACGGTGCTCTAGGCTAGTTGTTTAACTGCATTTGGTACTCTACGCTAGTTTTTAAAGCTAGCTTTAACTGCAGATGGCCCTCTTGGCTAGTTTTTAATAGCAGATGGCACTCTAGGCTAGTTTTTAACAGCAGATGGCACTCTAGGCTAGTTTTTAACAACAGATGGTGCTCTAGACTAGAATTTAACAGCAGACAGTGCTCTAGGCTAGTTTTTAAGAGCAGATGGTGCTCCAGGCTAGTTTTTAAGGTTAGTTTTTTATTAGTAGAAGGTGCTCTAGGCTAGTATTTAACAGCAGATGTATTTGATAAATTAAAATTAGGCAAAAATTATCCATATGATTTACTGCTTCAGCCCAAATTCTCTAGTACTGTGATGCTACAATTTATTGTCCCATGGGGAGAAGAAGAAATTGTGGAAAACAGTGACAAGACAAATTCAAGATGGCGGATGTCCAAATTCCAAACAAACTTTTTTAACAGTCAGGATAAATGTTCAAACTCAAATGTAGCACCTGTGCAAGTTCATGAGCAGCTTTAGTAAAAATAAAATGCAAATTTTGTAGGAAATGCAATTACTGAATGATGGGACCATTAACAACAACAGTTGATGAAACGACAAAACCACAGCGCATGTATAAGCACAGAACTGGAAGTAAGAGGGTGTTAAGGATACTAAGTGGGTGTTTACATGCAAGAGCTACAGGTACAGCAGCAAAAAGGACAACTTAGTTTTAAGTGTTTCAAAGTGGGTGGGAAAAGGTCATGAAATGCATATAGTTTATTACCTAGACCCAGATGTGAAATGCTTTCCAGCTGGGTGTGTGTCACGGCCTGTATAATTGCTTCTGGGAGCTCGAGCGGGAAAGGCAAAACATCTCTGTTTAACACACACAAAGAGCAGAAATTACATAATACAGTTACAGATCCTTCACAGGAATCATTTACCTGTGCTGTTTGTTGATGTGTTGTACCTGCTGATGGTGTAAAATGCCACTAGTCTGCAGAGATCAGGGAAGCTCAGGGCGGAACTTTCTAGAGAAAATGCTAAATAGTGAAAAAGAAGAGTTTAATACATATCAATGTTCCATATTTAAAAAAAAACAGATTTACTGGGGACTTGAGAGTGCCAAGGCCCAATCCCAATTCTGTTTTTGTTCCCCCACCCCTTCCTCTTGGCCCTTAAAACAAGAGTGTGAAGGGGTAGGACTTCAAACTTACTTCTAAATAGTGGGACAGCCCTACAACACCAGCACTCGTCATCATATTTCGTCATAAGCTCTTATCTCGTATGAGAATGACAATGTCGACTGCTGTAGTTATTGCGTTATTTTTTAGTATTTATCTTCAGGAAATCAATGAAGGCAACAATATCATGTTATCATAACAACAAAATGTGTCAATAAGCTTGTAACTGTACTGTGCATTTACACCGGGGCCATGTCTGTTTAAGAACTAGATTAAAGACACATCTCTTTGTATTACCATCAGACGTCGCGTTAACCAAATATTTTACGTCATTGACGGAATTTTTTCAGCAGTGACGGAAAAATCTGAAGGTGATCCGTCATTTTGAGGGATTATGCTGAGGGTGATCTATTGTAATTTGTAGCTAACTGTAATTCCCACTCCTGTCCAGCTGATGGCGATTGCCCTTGTTTTGTCCCCTCTTTGTCACCGCTGCGTACAGTTGCAAAAATGTCGCAGCAGCTGAGTGTGAGAAGTTGTGATATTTATAATAAAGGTGAAAAAAGAGAAAGTGATGCAGTGGACGATGAAGAACAATACGATCCAACCAAGCGGCCGCTAGCAAGTGCACTACAAAATAATTTATTCATTTTCATTATTATTTTCATTATTATTTGTTTTTTGCAATCAATAAATGTTTATTATTAATTATTTTGTCCTTTGTTTGATTATTTTTGCTATAGGATATGTATGCTGATTGCATTTTATTCAAAGGTTAAACGCAGTGCCTACACTTCGTGTTTACATTATAGCCTGCGTTTGCTGTTATATCAACTCAAATGGTTGTAATACTATGTATCAAGTACCAAATTTAATACCAAAAGGTATATGAAGGTATATGAAGACCAGCGCCAGCTCTTGGCCGCAGCGCACATTACTCGCGGGCCGATTCTGGCTCGGATGTGGCTGTGTTGCCTCGCTTACGGCCGCCACATCTGGCCGGAATCGGGCAGTAAGTCCACAGGCATCAGGCCTGAGTACGGCAGCCGGAGTCTCCGACAGGAGAGAATCTTGCCGGAAATGGCCTGAGTGTATTTTGCTATCTGGGGTGCTTTGGAGTGCATTGTGAGCACTACCGGACTCAAACGGGTGCAGCTGCGCCCCTGGTGCTTACCAGAAGGTTCCAACTGGCCCATATCTATCAGCTGATGACCACTGATAATGCCCATTCAATCGAGTGATAACATTCGAATCAGCTAGATGACTTAAGGCCTTAAGGCTCAAATATTGTGCTACTTTACCAAGGAAAGGGGATTTTATTTAGATAAAACATTTCATACACAATGGTATTTCAAAGCACTTTACACAAACAAGTATAAGAAAAAACAAACAAATATTAAAAATGATTAAAAACAGATTAAAATGTCCTTAAAACTGGTTATAAAAGAATGAAAAAGAAAAGAAAGAAAGAGAAGTGTGATCCGTGGGACGCAGCAGCTAAACAGTTGTGTTTTCAGTCTTGATTTGAATGTGCCTAATGTTGGAGCACATCTGATCATTTCTGGAAGCTGATTCCAGCAGCAGGGGGCGCTGTTAGTAGCTGCAAGCTGATACACCCCGCTTTGACTGAACTCTTGGAATTTCTAGTTTAATTATTCTAAAGATCTGAGAGATCTGATACGTTTGTAGGCCTAGGCCATTTAGTGATTTTTAGACAAGTAATATAGAGTGGGGAAAATATGTATTGAACATGTCACTATTTTTCTCAGAAAACATATTTCTAAAGGTGCCGTTGACTTAAAATTTTACCCAGATGTCGGTAAATCCATATATGCAAAGAAAACAAATCTTATTAGTTTACAAATGATGTTATGCATAATAAAATGAAATGACGAAGGGGAAAAGTATTGAACACATGAAGAATGGGAGGTGTAGAAAGGCAGTGAAAGCCCAGACAGCAGCTGAAATCTCTCAGTAGTTCTTCAGCAACCCTCTGCCCTTCACCAGTGTAAATGAGTATCAGCTGCTTCAGTCCAACATCTACATTAGCAGGAGGATGAAGATGAAGCCAGGGTGGACACTTCAGCAAGACAATGATCCAAATCACAGCCAAGGATCACAGCTCAAATGCTTTCAGAGAAAGAAAATCAAGCTGTAGAATGGCCCAGCCAATCACCTGATGTGAATCCAATATAGATACAAAATAAAGCTCAGATTTGGTAGACGAGACCCACAGAAGCATCAAGATTTTGACACTCTGATGAAGTCTGTGGAAAAGCTCACACCTGAACAATGCATGAGGCTTCATTCTCTATATGAGAGGCGTCTTTAAGCTGCCATCATTAATGAAGCCTTTTATATAAAGTATTAAACACACCTCAGTAGTTCACGCTTTCATCTTGTGTCATTTAATTGTTATTACACACAACTAATCTTTCAGATTTGTTTTGTTTCATTTTTATGTTTGTTTGTTTGAATTTTTTATCAAAATCTGGTTCAATTCCATGTCAACAGCTTCTTTAGAAATATTATTTCTTTAAGAAATACTTATTTTCCCCGCTACATACAGAAAAAAAATACTTAAAGGGCACCTATGGTGAAAAATCTACTTTTAAATCTTTTTGGATAAACATATGTGTAGGTATAGTGTATAGACTGTCACATTGGGGTGATATAAACATACAAGCTCCTTTTTTTTCAAATTTAACAACATAAAAATGGTGGACCAAATGGAGCGGTATTGAGATCGACCGCAACTTGACGTAAGACTGCAGTCCCCCCGCCCACCAATATCGATTGACAGGCATGCATTACCACATCCTCAGTTTGGTGTTTCACATCTGACATTTTCAGCGTGTGAGTCAAACCGATGTCCCCAAAGAAACACCCTTGTTCTATTTTTGGATGTTAGGCTCATTGGGCTCAACAGAAGAGCCTTCAACGTCTTCCTGTGAATGCGCAACAGATTTTACATTTAGCGGTCATTTGCGCTGAACACGCAGTGAATTCAACGTATCGATATTCAGGTCATTAAAAACAGCTGATCCACCGAGTCTTTCAGCACTCTCTCTGAAAACATTCTATTGATCTCATCTGGCGGATCAACATTAAACACATGGGCTGCGTCCGAAACTGCATACTTCCATACTATATACTACGCTAAAATCAGTTTGTGAGCCGAGTAGTATGTCCGAATTCATAGAATTCGAAAAACAGTATGCGAGAAGTACCCGGATGACTTACTACTTACGGCGAGATTCTGGAGAGCGCATCCCATGCATGCTGCGCTATCCCATGATGCCCCGCGAGCGAATTCATGAATGGGAGTAAAGCGACGCAAATTACGCAGGTACAGTACATCACGTGACTATGTCAATATGGCGGATGTAGTACGTCCGAATTCCATTCATACTTTTCACATTCATACTGTATAGAACGTACTTTTCTAACTGCCGAGTAGTATGTTTAAATTCCAACGCAGTACCTACTGAGTAGTAGACGGTTTCGGACGCAGCCTAGATCTTTCTCATCAGCACAATTGTTTGTAACTTTAGTTGGGTTTTTGCAAACATGTGTACTTTTCATTGTGTCTTCCTCAAACTTCAGCCGTTTGCATTTTCCACGGTCACAGAAGCTCCTCGTCATCTCAACAACAGTAGGTGAGACTGTAAAGTGTGAGTGTTGCCTCGCGTCCCTAAATTGGAAATAACAAACTTGCCTTAGATATAATCTTTTTCAAAGTTATTCCAGTGTGTGTGGTTATTAGTCTCATGTACTTTAAACTAGCACACAGTTGGCATAACTTTGTTTATTTGCCGCAGTTGTTTCATGCAGAAACACTGTGTTGAGAAGCCTTTACGATTAATTCACCGTGACGAGTTAAAGCGTGGCTAATAGTGAAACCGGTTAATCGTTACATCCCTATATGGATGACACATGCATCGTTACATAGCGGCTGTAAAACTATACAAAGACACAAATGATTTTTTAAGTACCACTCTGACATATTCTAGCACATTAGGAATATTGATTCCTCAACAGTCGTCTCTGCTTGGTCCATACCTGTCAGCATTGGGATGTGAAAATTAGGGATATGCCCACCACAATAATACCACAAATTTTGGAGCTGTTTCATTGTAAATAAACGGTCAGTAGTATGTTTTATTATTATTATTTACAAAAGAAAAAATAAATACACATTAGCAGCAAATAAATTAGCAAACAGTTCAGCTTATTAAAATTAACAGCTATTATAAAGAATTAGAATCAAGATATCAAATCTCATTAGCCGTTTCTTCACTGTATAACTTGCACATTCTGATTAAAGAGCGACAAATTAATCTCTTGTTTATTTCGATTTTTTCATTATAATGTTTTTTTTGTTATCTAACGTTATAATGAAAGCATTGGACTGCTTTCCTAACTTTTTATGCTCATTTAAGACAAAATTAGATGTTTAAAAAAAAAAAAACACCAAGATCGACATCTTTAGATGTTATTATTAATTATGTGTTTAGAAACAGCATCTATTTATATCTATAGAGCGCGTCAGCTGACAGTCACGCACCGCTTTATGACTGTTTTGAGGATTGCATATGAAGAGACGACACCTGTAATGAAAAGGAAAGGGAATCCCACCATTTTTATATTTATTTAAAAGTGGTTTCATGCCTAAACAAAGCGAAAGCACAGAACAGACTCACATTTAAGAGCAAGTGGCGGCCCCTGGTGGTTCAGTGGTATGGGTTGCGTATAGGGAGGATCGGCTCTTTAATGTTTATTTGCCACCCTTCAGAGAAAAACTGAAAATAGGGGAGACATACGGGAAAATACCTTTACAAGATGATAGCAGGATAGAACTGTAAAATACGGGAGAATCCCGGGAAAAACGGAAGGGTTAACAGATATGGCTTGGTCTGTGTCCGAGTCGTACATGTACGGCTGAATGCTGGTCCTCTCACTCATGTTGCTTCTCTCTGTCTGCCTGTCTGTTGCCATACATGAAGCGGGGGAGCTCTTGGCTCCGCCCCCTTGTTAAGTTGGGCGGAAAGTCGAAACTAATTTTCATGTAAAGCAACACACCCCTAAAACAGCGAGGTGTGCACACGCCCCCAACATGACACTTTTAACGCATTCTAATAAAAAACAATTAATAAAACATAATGTCTGAATAGTGTTTGAACCGAACCTAAACCAGCACACTCAGAAGAACGATAATATTACTCTTAAACCTTAAAAAAGGAGTAAAATAGGTGCCCTTTACATGGAGAGTTAATTTATTCAGCTTTTTGGTGATATATAATTGTAAATTGTTTTAAAAAAATACTTATGTCTGGTTCTGTGGTTCATGGTCACAAATTATACGAACCAAAAGTTTGGTTGTAGGGGGGATCAGTAGGGGGGATCAGTCCAATACAGTGTGTGTGCTGTGTTAAACTCACTGGAATCTTCCTCACGAACAGGATATTGCGACACTCCTCCCTCCTGCACCCGCACACACAAAACCTTCCTGTGGGAGGCGCTGCACTTACACACCAGGAAAGTCTATGGACAAACAAAGGATATACAGCATTCATTGACCCTTATTAGATATAATAGTAGTTTATAAGAGGTGTAATTGGCTGATTGGCTGTTGATTACAGTTGTCTTGCTGTCCAGGCAAATGTTGCAGAGAGGTACATCACTGCATAATTACTGTAATTACTATGCTCAATAAGTTCTGGACAATTGATTATTCACAGAATATCAAAATCAACTGTAGATGGTAGATCTTTCTGGCACCTAAACTCTGGAACAGCCTTACAAGCACAGTTCGCGAAGTAGACACTCTGTCAGTTTAAAACTAGACTATACGCACATCTCTTTGCATTAACATACACATAAAACACAAATGCTCTTCAAATCCAAATCCTCTAAAGCAGGGATGTCCAAACTCTGTCCTGGAGGGCCGGTATCCTGCTGAGTTTAGCTCCAACTTGCTTCAATACACCTGCCTGGAAGTTTCTAGTATACCCAGAAAGAGCTTGATTAGCTGGTTCAGGTGTGTATGATTGGAGTTGGAACTAAAAGATATAAGACACCGGCCCTCCAGGACCGAGTTTGGACACCCCTGCTCTAAAGGATTGTTTGGCTGCATTAATTAGGGCAACCGGAGCCGGAAACACTTCCCAAAAGACATTATCATTTGAACAGCATCTACACTACATGGTTGTCTGTTTTTAATATTCCCGAAGTCTCCATAATCTTGGAGAAGGCCGTATCCTGAGCAGCTGCTGGGGTGGTCATGGAGGAACAAGAGCATGAGACGGATTCCTGTAAGACCACAGTGACAGACGAATCTCCGCATTGATCCTATGGGAAAGCCTGTACAACAGCTGGTGAGGTGACCAACTCACACCTGCAGCTTCTCCACGATGGACGTCCAGCATTCTCCATCCTCCGGCGCCTGGACTGCAGCTCTGCACAGGAAGTTTGGCAAGAGGAGAAATGTCAACGGCACCTGTCAATGTTTTTCTTCCTTCACTTTCGTCATATGGTGAAGTTGGACAAAGAAAACCACCCAGCTGGTCAAGTAAGCACAACAGCGGCTGTACTTCTTAGGGAAGCTGAGCAAACTTGGTCTGTCATCTAAGATCCTCAGCAACTTTTACAGCTGTGTGGTTGAGACCATCCTGACTAGCTGTATTACTGTATGGTATGGCAACGCTTTTGTAAACGACCGAAAACGTCTGCAGAGAGTGGTGAGGAATGCAGAGAAGTCTCTGCAGACTATCAACCATCGCAGAGTCCACGAGAGAGCTGCCTCCATCCTGAAAGACCCCACGCACCCACAACACAGATCATTCACACTCCTACCCTCAGGGCGGAGGTATAGGAGTGTGAGATGCAGGACTGCCAGACTCAAAAACTCTTTTTTCCCATCAGCTATCAGACTTTTAAACGGATAGCAAGTTGACATAAACGGTTTCATTTTCTGTTCAGTAGCACACTTTATTCTCCATCCAGTTTACACTATTAAATTGCACTCAATCTGCTCCGGCCATTATACTGTTGTTTGCACATAAACCAATTGCACTAGGCACTTTGTGCATAATCAGCACAATTTTAAGAACTACTATACATTGTTTACATCTGTTTACATGACTCCCCAATCAGTATTATAAATTGTTTACATTCATAGATATTTATATATTTACATTTAATGTGTATTTATGTGTATGACTTCACAGTGCACGGCAAATTACGAATTTCATTGTACAGGGAAATGTGTTTCCTTACTGTGGACCTGACAATAAACTAGGGATGCATCGATATGGATTTTTTGGCCGATATCAGTAAACCGATAACTCTTTAGACTTGGAGGCCGATAGCCGATATATACAGTTGAAGTCAGAATTATTAGCCCCCCCCTTTGATTTTTTTTTCTTTTTTTTATATTTCCCAAATTATGTTTAACAGAGCAAGGACATTTTCACATTATTTCTGATAATATTTTTTCTTCTGGAAAAAGTCTTATTTGTTTTATAACGGCTAGAATAGAAGCAGTTTTATTTTTTTTAAAAGCCATTTTAAGGAAAAAATTATGAGCCCCTTTAAGCTATATTTTTTCCTGATAGTCTGCAGAACAATGATACAATGATACTTTTGATTACCCTGCAGGATACATTCTGCTCATGGGGCTGCGAAACAATAAATAAGAAGAGCGGAGCTGCGGCTAAATAATGGATAAAAAGAGTGAGGATGTGGTCAAATAAATAAATCAATTTTAAAAAAGTGTGACTGCTGCTTTCTCCGTTCACCATGCTGGAGAGGAACAGTCTGCGCAAAAGAAGCGCAAAGTTGGTTTTATTAAATACAGCTCTCATCTGATTGGCTGAAAGGTACGAGTAGCCCTGACTCTGGCAGGAAAGTCTCAAAAATACACACACACACGTATCCAGGGGGAGTCGTACAAGAAAGAGGATTTGCACATTCTCATTCAGGATGAACTCGCAAGTTTTAAACATTCAAAACTTTTTGTACACTTTTATACATTTGCAAATGGTGTTTTGCATTTGTGAAACGAATTTTATGAAAATGTATTTTTATTTTGTGCACGTGAAATTTTTTTGTGAATATAAATAAATATTTTACGCACGTGAATTTGGTTTTATGCACGTGAATTTGGCTACGCATGTGCACATCGTGTCTTTTGCGTGAATTTCTTTTGAGACTTATCTGATTCCATAGAACTGAACTAAACTGCACTTCAGCTCTGAAAACTGGACTGGACTGTCTCAATTTACTTCTATGTTAAGCTGCTTTGACACAATCTACACTGTGAAAGCGCTATAGAAATAAAGATGAGTTGAATTAAGAAAAAGTTTCTAAATTAAATGTTTGAATTATTACAAATTATGCATAAAATTAACTATATATGTAAATATTTAGCTTTTGTATGTTTTTGTATGTCATATATTTGTTTATTTATTTATGCATATTTACACTGAGTACACAAACATTTTGCAAATGCAAACTCTTTTGATGCGATTAATAGATTAATAGTTTAACAGCTTTAATTGTGAGTTATACTCATTCTCATTATGATGATTCTCACCCCGACTATCTCTCGCTGCAGGATTTGGTGGGCGGAGTCAGGGTTGATTGACAGCTGCAGCCATATGGAGTGTGTGAGCAGAAGACGATCCAAAACACTCAAACTCCTCTGGAGAGAAGCGTCCATCTATCACCAACACAGAGAACAGGGGGCAAAAAAACAAAACAGTTACATTGCTTTATACAACACAGCCTCATTGTGAAAATGTACCCCCATATACATTTCTGGAGAGCACGAGTTATATAGCTAGAGGTACATATGGCTGCATTTCATCTTTAAATAGAACCCTACGGGGTGGTATGACACCTCGGACAGCTTCTGTTTCTTTTTGCGCTAACAACTTACCATTGACCTCCATGTAGGCGGCTTTTCCGCTTTATGCCCAGTAGCTCGCCATGTACGCCAGCAGACTTGAGACATAGAGCGGAGTTCACAGAAACGACGATGTTCGAGTCCAGGGAAGAACGGTTCCAGAAAGCAGGCAAAACAACAACAAAAGGTAAAAGAATAAAACAAACTAGTAAATTACAGGGTGAGCATGTGTTAAGATCTGAAAATGTGGTAAACATGGGCTTTTCTTTTGCTGGATTGCTTTTGAAAACACTGTCGGTTGGGTTTAGGGAAGGGGGTGGGGGGGAACCGCTGGAACCATTCTTCGAGATTCGTACCTCATCATCACGATCAACTCCTCTCTGCATCTCAAGTCCACCAAGGGAAAAACCGAGCCACTGGGCAAACTAGTAACAGCGGAAAAGCCGTCCACATGAAGGTAATCGGTCAGCTGGTAAGCACGAAAAGAAACAGAAGCTGTCAGCTGTGTCATGCCGCCCCCATAGTGTTCTTTTTAATGAGGAATTGCAGACATACGTAGCTCTGGCTACATAATTCACACTCTCCAGAAACGTATACAGGAAGGCTCAAAATTAACCCTTTTTCTTGGTAGCACCGGTGCTCCTAACTTCAAAAATGTAGGCGCAAAAGACAAAATTTAGTCGCACCCACCAAAAATAATGAGCACCGTTACTACACGCTTTATTTAACAAATTTTATTATATATTAACACTCTAATCACAACTAACAAATAAACAAAAATCTACATGCACTCACCGGCCCTGCACACACTGCTTGACGTGAATGAGATAAACTGAGTTAACAATAATAACTGTGTTGTTCTCAAGCGTGGTGTCTGGTATTGCACAGATGATATTGACATATAACTTATTATTTGCATCATCTTAATATCAATAACAAATATTGTTAGAACATCTTGTTCTTAAAATGTGTAGATTCAGTGGCGAACAAGGTTAACTGAAAACTCCATCCCACCGGCTTTACAGTGAATGCTTTAAGGCTGATTTATACTTCTGCGTCAAGTGCACGCGTATGCTACAGCGCAGCCTACGCGTGGACGCATAGCCTTCGTCGTGGCCATCGCTGACGTGCACCTCTCAAAATATGTAACTACATGTTGCAACTAGGGGTGTCACGATTTATATTTTTAATCGAAATCGATCGAAATTTATGCTCAATTTCGATTATCGAATCAAAAAAATAGAATCGTCGATGCTCCCATGCCCCCATGTCACGTCAGCTTGGCTTGCCAAGCGGGAAAAAAACAGGCTTGTTGAAGTGCTTGTTAAACTGTGCAGAAGCAGGAGACCCGTCGACAGAACTTAAACCCCCTCCTCTTTCAATGAAGTCGCCGGTGTGTAAGCATTTTGGATTTCCAGTGAGTTATGTTGACAACGTTTGTGTTGTCGACAAAAAAAACACAGTTTGCAAGCTCTGCTATGTACGTATTACGTATAGTTCGTCAGATAGACAACACCGGCATCGCGATCCTCCGCCCGTCCCCGTTGCAAATCCGCTCGCGAAAAGTACACACTCAGGCCCTGTTTACACTGTCTTTGTTTATAAATGGCATTTTAGAACGACAACGATTTGACATCCACAGTGGCGTGTAGCATTTCTGAGCAGCCCTCCTTCCTCTCTACCTCTGAAAATGCACATCACGTGACCACACAGACACAGACGCACACACAGCCATGCGCTCGAGACAGCAGGTCCAGGCAGTCAGAGGACTGCTTCAATCTTTCACTCACTTGTACTTTGTCATTTTAGTGAACACCTCAGATACTGTTGGCTGGTTCTTGTTGGTTGTGCGTCTTTTTTACCGACGCCATTATAACGACACAGATCACTGCCTATTCACGAGTCCCGCAGAAAAAGTGATTGACAGGTGGTAATTATGTGTGTATCTTGCCTTTATTCATTTACTGTATGATTTGTTTATGGGTAAAACAAAGACCATGCAGGTCAGGTAGTTTAAACGGT
Organism: Danio rerio; assembly: GCF_049306965.1. NCBI lineage: Eukaryota > Metazoa > Chordata > Actinopteri > Cypriniformes > Danionidae > Danio > Danio rerio. The sequence goes on along the minus strand of NC_133182.1, from coordinate 7,139,243 downwards.
AGGCTACAAATAATTAATGGTCATTAATTAATTAATTATTCATAATCGAAAATCGAATCGAATCGTGCCTTTAGAATCGAAAATGTAATCGAATCGAGGAATTGGAGGATCGTGACACGCTTAGTTGCAACGACAAGTAGAGCAAGCTCTGCGATTGGTCGGCTTGGAAGCACTGACGAGCGTGGGCGGGGCCGAGAGCCTCGCGAGTCTGTTGGAGTGAGTGTTTACAAGTGTCTACTGTTTACAAGGAGCAGGATGGACACAGTTGCTTTGTGTTTACACCATGGTTAAAGTTGTTGCACGTCCGCCGGTTCCTGCCTCAAAATGAGCGAGTTTGAACCACTTGTACATTCAGGAAGTGTTCAGAAAAAACCAATCACCAGTGAAGAAACTCAACACAGAGGAACATAAACACCTCACTACCAACTAGCGCTTTGGAAGTGTTAATGCAGAGCAACAGAAACAGCGCACAGAAGTATGAGTGCACAGCTACACGCGTTGCATCCGCCGTGGGACACGCCGATCACTTGACGCAGAAGTATAAACCAGACTTTAGTAATTTTCATAGCGGACTTTAATCACTGGAAGTCTTATATCCACTCTTCGAAAAGTGTAAATGCTGGATTGACATTCATTACATGATCACTGATCAGATGTGCCATTATTTGTAACTTTAGGTGGTTTCTAAAACAAGAACACGCAAGGCGTGACAATATTTGTTTGCTAGTTTCAGCTTGGCAAAAGAGTAAATAACAAATGCATTTGCGTTCATATGTGCGCCCATAGGCGGTCTGGTCTAAAAAGGGCGGCGCGTTGAGGCGCATTCCTGGCTCATTGCTATTTTGAGAAACTATAATAGATTTTTCAATAGACCAGAACAAAGACAGTCTATTGTCCAGCGCAGAACGCGTTAGTTGTCCGCCACGCTTACACACTGCTTAATACACACAAGATGTAGAGCAATACACAAATATCTTTACATATGAAAAAGAATTAAAATATTAGGGATATATATAGGATATAATGATATATATATGATATATAAAGGATTAAAATATTACACAACATATTATTTTCTAGCCTACATAAATATGAAAAACCACTGCTTTTATGTCTTCTTCATCTCGGGAGGCTTTTTCAGTTCAATCATAACTATTTGCTTTTATATAATGTTATTATTATTAGCAGTGTTATTTATTATATCCATATTTATATTTGTTTTATTAAAAACAAGCTTAGATTTGTCCACCTGTCAGGTTTTAGACCATATGGGGCACAGCATGTGTATTTGGATATAACTCAGGTTTTTGAGCACACTTCGTTATTATTGTTCATTTATTAGTTTGCTGGAAATTAGAACTGAATTTAGAAATAGTTTTGAAACAAATCTTTGCCATTAAAAAACAAAATTAATTGTTTATAGGCTAATTGATGTCTGTGCACACAAGGTTTCTCTATCCACGAGAGCGCAAGTGAAAGTTAATAATTTATCTCTCATTCTCGCGCGGCACATGCTCTGTTTAACGGTTTTCTTGCTAGTGAAATGCTCAGTTTTTCCACTTACTCTTACTTTACGTCCTGTAAATAGCAAATGCACCATGGCGTGACGCAACTGACCCTTAAAGGGAATGGGAGATGAGACTCTGATTGGTTTATTCTCAAAACACACCTATAACTCATTAAGAAAATAAACTCAACCCTTTTAGACCATGCGCCACTGCACAGAGCAAATTTTTCGTCCTTTTATTAGCAAAAGTGAATTCTGACACGCCCTGAATAAGTTTGCGCCCTGCGTTTTGAACTTTGCGCACGGACCGTCAAAATAGAGCCAAAATTGATAGCTGATATTAACCAATCCTTGTGCATTCTGTTTTAGCGCAGTGGGTGAATAAGAAGAGCTTGTTGACATGTCAAATGTTTTAAACCATTCCAGAGCCCTACGTTTGGTGTTTTTAGGTGCAAAGATGCTTAACGCGTGAATGCCTTCTAAATCCGCGCATGTGGTGAACATTTTGCTGTGAAAACTGGTCGTACGACATCAATTTTATGCAGTCGCACAAATGCTCCAAAATATATTTTGAGGTCGCATAGATAAAATATCGGGCGCATATGCGACCAGAAGGGTCGCAATTTCGAGCCCTGATGGGGGTACGTTTTCACAATAAGCCTGTATTGGAAACAGGATATTAAATGAGAAAACAGTGGGCGTGGCTTGTTTTTCTACTGTGAGATGATTGGATGTAGTAAAGTAGGCATTTCATTCAGAAAGATGGGCAAAAGGGTTTGGGCAGTATCTAAAAGACTCCTCCTCACCATTTCTGTTTGTTGTCAAAACTGACCGCTAAAGGGGCGTGGTTAGGTATGTTAGCCACGCCCACTGCATCAGACAAGCCTAATCTGAGAATTTGACTGAAAACAAACAGGAAGTATATTTTTAGATTTTAATTAAAGACTTTAAGGGCAAACTATTTATTTTTTACCTTAATGGCATGCACAGATTAATTGTTCAGCACAAAACTAGCAATGTGAGCTAACAAAATCAATATGGTTACTGATTTCATGCTCACTTTAAAAACATAAACACTCAGACTACAGTACTTTCAGCTACAGTCAGTCAGCACTCAGTTTTACACTTTCTACCCTGTCCAAATCCATCCTGAAGTTTCACTCCCCACAAAAAAACCCTCTAGCACAGAAAGTGAGGTAAAAACTCAGTCTGGGCCTGCATGAAACGGGCAGACAATGAAGCGAAGCAGCAGTCAGTGCTTCAAACGCTCGCTGCATGCTCTGACACTGTGTGGGCAGACCGAGAGGATGCTTATGCATAGCAGCAGATGGTTGTCATGGCAACAGATGCCTACTCGGTCCTACCAGGCAGTCCCACTCATCCAGACACCTACTCACCCGAAAACACACACGCGTGCACACAAGACACACCGCGCTTAAAACGCAGAGCAACTGTTGGCAAAGTAGAGAGGATGTGTTTTGTTTTTTTTAATTCCTTCTTCTCCTGCCCTTTCTCTCATGTCAGAGAGCTCTCCGGCACAATTTGCGATATTTTTATCTCGTTTCTTTGAAGCCCACATCCCAGTTCTCGTCATCTGACAGGTAGATTCATGCTGCCTGCCGTCAAAAACAATGACGTTCACTGTTTGTTCAAACTACTTATTTAAAATGAGCTTTAGTTTTTTAGGGGAACAGCTTAATTGTTTTATGTTTAATCTAGTTAAATTAGTAAAAACGAATAAGTTAACTTAATTGCTACATGTTGTCCCAACACAAAATAAATAGTGTGGAACCCAGCATTATTTTTACAGTGTTTGTATTATGCACAATGAAGAAAGGCCAGCAGTAGCAAGAAAGTAGTTTTTAGTTTTGGTATTTTATGTATATTAGTATATTGTACTAGAAATGACTGAGCTTTAGTTTGGTATTTTATGATCTGGAGTACGTTTCCCAAACAACGACTCAGAGCTGAACTATCATTGTATGATGCATCAGTTGGGAAATGAACATTGTAGAGACGAGTGTTTCCCCAAAACTGTAATTCCCCAAAACTTGAACCATGTTAGTTTTAACGTAAAACATCCATAAAGACGCTGTTAACTGGGTGGAGTAACTACTTCTCCACCTAAACTCTGCGGACCCGGTACCGGGTCTGTGACGTCATCGACTTTCGCTTTAAGACTTAAAGGGCTAGCATTGCACCAGACCCCCGTTAGTGGTGTCATTTTAAAGTGTAGAATCTATATTTTATGCACATATGCATCACTTTGGTTTTTATTCTACTGTACAAAAGTTATTTACACTTAAATACACAGTATTTTGGATACCCGAGCTGGGTAGTGAACATTGGTTCATTGTCATGTTCTTCATATGACACATGTACAAGTTATAGCTCAAATGAAAGCTCTTGCCGGTGCTGATACGGTTCTAGCATTCTTTTTACTGAATTATATTCACATATCAAACAGTTGTCGAATGAATCGCGGTGTTTCCATGGTGCAGAAGTGAAAACAATACATTCATGATCAATAAGCAGCCCCAGATAGCACAGACAGCTGTCATCTCTTACCTTATGCTGTGTGCTTCAGGGCCATTCTCCTCTGTTTTTGAGGTGATGTGCATGAGTAATCCTTTTATATGTCTGACGTGGTCCAAACACAGTGAATTATGCTTGATCAAACAAAAGAATAGTGAAATGTAAACAATGATCGCTCCCTGTGGCTTGTACAGCACCTCTCATCAGTTAGAATACAATAACTTTTGCATAGATTATGGTGGAGACATTTTTTTTTCCTATGATTACAGACATGTGCAGGAACCACCAAAATTAATTATAGCACACTAGACCACACACAACCTAAAAGGTGCACCTTCAAATTTGAGTTTATAAAAAAAATACAAAAAGCGCTTTTTTGGGTGTTTATTATGACACAGACAACATATACAGATATTTTAAACACTTTCAATAGTGTTTTATGAAAATTCAAAGAGTTTTCTTTAAAATGATACCAAATTTTTGCATTTACACGTCTGCATGTGGATTTGGGAAGCTTTTGAATTTGGGTAGGCAAAATCCAGGCGGAAATCCCCAAATAGCAGCAGAGTTTAAGTGGTTAAAGGGCCATGACACCCTCCACTTTCAGTTAAAGTCTACTTCAGAATTTTTTCAAAAGATGCATGATTAATGGGCGTGGAGCTCCGCGAGCAAAGGGCAGAAGTGGGCATGGCCAGCAGGGGAGCGAACAACTGCTGTAAACAGCTAGCTCACAAAATGAGACACAGACCGTGAGGAGACGCATGAGTTTATAGTTCGCAAAGTTAAAATGCAAAGAAATAAACAGTGATTTAATGCCCTGCTACATTCGTTATTCGTAATTTCATATACACATAACCACAATTTATATCATTATCAAGATAAGTGTGTTCATGTAAACACTATAAATGAGGACTTCTCCCTCAATCCCCGGGTCTAAATTATAGATCTGAATGCATACTCAGTGCAGCAGGTCTCCTGACCTGCCTATTTTAACCATTAGCCCTGCAGGTAATAGAGAATTTAGTCAAACCCAGCAGCACGGTGATGTGTCTGAATTGTGAATGAACTCCTGATAAAAGTCAACATCCGCCATTCTTCAATTTTCGCACTGCTCTCCCGACAAAAAGCTTCCAGCACACACACAGCTTTGTTGTATGATCGGCCCTGACAAGATCGCGGGAAAAAAACATGCAACAAACCCCGTGGATCATGAAAACAAACACATGCCAATTAATAAATGAGAATACTTTGTAACAAGTGGAAAAATGAGATCGGAAAGTAAAAGTCGAGAAAGTAATCTGATGACATTACTCGGGTTACATGTAATGCAGAACCACCGGAACTAACAAACTATTGCGCATTGGTTTTGTAGATGTGCATCTAATTTTATTCATACGACTACAGATTTGACAGAACTGAGATGCTTGCCAGATACACACACACACTCTCACACACACACGTTTGTTAGTGTTACATTAACAAATGAAATGTGTTGGCCACGTTTTCCTCAATTCTCAAACAGTGTTATCTGTGCCTGGAAATGTCAGGAATTAATTATCACAAATGAGTTTGAGTAAAGACTTCTGGTAGTATCGCTGTGAATAAAGAACAAGTAACTTCATGTTTCAAAACAGCGCTTCAATAAATAAATAAATACATTTAAAGTTGGCAAAAGTGTCTGACAGCCATGCAAATGTCATTGCATAACAGCACATAAATTACTGTCAATATTTCTCATTCTTTGTGCCAAGAAAATCAGTTTTATATATATATTTTTTCTCCGTGAAATATTTAGCACTTGCAGAAATGATTGACTATATACAACTTGAATTTATTTTTCCTCAGTGCAGCCTTGCTGAGCATAAGAGTCATCACTCAAAAACACACATTAGTCATAAACCTTGACATTTCCATTCACCATTCATCTCGCTTTAATCATTTAAAACACAATCAAACATATTCAACTCTGGACTGTGAGGAATTATTATTATTATTGTTATTTTCTTCAGTGCTTTGATTGGCGTCCTGACAAGGTCATTATAGTTTTACTATTTTTAAATATGCTGTTCACTTCATTTCAGTTTAGCTTGAGTTGGTTTTTACTAATGATTTTGTTACTTTAGTGTTTATTTTGTGAATACATCTCTATTTAGTTTTTATATTAAAAAAAACTACATACTTATACTATCTATATAGTATATATTTAGAATATATATTATACACTAACCGGCCACTTTATTAGGTACACCTTACCAGTACTGGTTGGAACCCCTCTTGCTTTCAGAACTGCCTTAATCCATCGTGGCATAGATTCGACAAGGTACTGGAAATATTCCTCAGAGATTTTGCTCCATGTTGATGTGATAGCATCAAGCAGTTGCTGCAGATCCATGATGTGAATCTCCAGTTCCAGCAAATCCTAAAGGTGCTCTATTGGATTGAGGATATGGTGACTATGGAGGCCATCAGGGCCGGCGCGTCCACCTTCGGCCGCCTAGGGTAGCAGAATAGAGGGGGCGGCGTCCCCGACACTACCCTCATCCCTCCGCGCCATCAGTTATATCATTGTCTAGGGCGGCAGAATAGAGAGGGCGGAGTCCCCGACACTACCCTCATCCCTTCGCGCCATCAGTTATATCTGTGTCTAGGGCGGCAGAATAGAGGGGGCGGAGTCCCCGACACTACCCTCATCCCTTCGCGCCATCAGTTATATCTGTGTCTAGGGCGGCAGAATAGAGGGGGCGGAGTCCCCGACACTACCCTCATCCCTTCGCGCCATCAATTATATCTGTGTCTAGGGCGGCAGAATAGAGAGGGCGGCGTCCGCGACACTACCCTCACCACCCGCGCCATCAGTTATATCCGTGCTAGGGCGGCAGAATAGAGAGGGCGGTGTCCGCGACACTACCCTCACCACCCGCGCCCCCAGTTATATCCGCGTCTAGGGCAGCAGAATAGAGAGGGCGGCGTCCGCGACACTACCCTCACCACCCGCGCCATCAGTAATATCCGTGTCTAGGGCGGCAGAATAGAGAGGGCGGCGTCCCCGACACTACCCTCACCACCCGCGCCCTCAATTATATCTGCGTATAGGGCGACAGAATAGAGAGGGTGGCGTCCGCGACACTACCCTCACCACCCGCGCCCTCTTAGAGCGGCAGTTTAGCTTGCTCCAGCCCTGGAGGCCATTTGAGTACAGTGAACTCATTGTCATGTTCAAGAAACCAGTGTGAGATGCTTCACGCTTTATGACATGGTGCGTTATCCTGCTGGAAGTAGCCATCTGAAGATGAGTACACTGTGGTCATAAAGGGATGGACATGGTCAGCAACAATACTCAGGTAGGCTGTGGTGTTGACACGATCATCAATTGGGACTAATGGGCCCAAAGTGTGCCAAGAAAATATCCCCCACACATCACACCACCACCCCCAGCCTAAACCATTAATACAAGGCAGGATGGATCCATGCTTTCTTGTTGTTGACGCCAAATGCTGACCCAACCATCAGAATGTTGCAGCAGAAATCGAGGCTCATCAGAGCAGGCAACGTTTCTCCAATCTTCTATTGTCCAGTTTTGGTGAGTCTGTGTGAATTGTAGCCTCAGTTTCCTGTTCTTAGCTGACAGAAGTGGCACCCGGTGTGGTCTTCTGCTGCTGTAGCCCATCTGCCTCAAGGTTGGACGTGTTGTGTGTTCAGAGCTGCTCGTCTGCAGACCTCGGTTGTAGCAAGTGCTTATTTGAGTTACTGTTGCCTTTCTATCAGCTGGAACCAGTCTGGCCATTCTCCTCTGACCTCTGGCATCAACAAGGCATTTGCATCCACAGAACTGCCGCTCACTGGATATTTCCTCTTTTTCAGTCCATTCTCTGTAAACCCTAGAGATGGTTGTGCGTGAAAATCCCAGTAGATCAGCAGTTTCTGAAATTCTCAGACCAAGGCCATGCCACGATCAAAGTCACTTAAATCAGCATTTTTCTCCATTCTAATGCTTGCTTTAAACTGCAGCTGATCACCTTGACCATGTCTGCATACCTAAATGCATTGAGCTGCTGCCATGTGATTGGCTGATTAGACATTTGCGTTAATAAGCAGTTGAACAGGTGTACCTAATAAAGTGGCCAAGACAACTGCAGTTCAAATCGAGCAGAATGGGGAAGAAAGGGGATTTATGTTTTGATGCGAGCCAAGACCTGTGAAGGAATGATGCCAATGTACCCATAATCCTGGACCAGGCCTGATCCTTAGCTGATGCTGTGGCAGTCATGGAGGAGCGGAGAGCATGAGACCCAGTGACAGATGAATCTCCGCTCTGATCCTGTAGGCCAGCCTGTACACCCGCCGGTGACCTCTCCTCCTGCAGCTTCTCCATGATGGACATCCATTATTCTCCAGCGCCTAGACTGCAGCTCTGCACAGGAAGTTTGGCCAGAGGAGAAACGGTCGCGTTTAACTGAGCCTGGTTTCTCTCGAGGTTTTTCCCTTCACTTTCATGAACTGGTGAAGTTTGTTCCTCGCCACTGTCGCCACTGGCCTGCTTGGTTTATGACTTGTGGAGCTGCATATCACTGGATTTGCTCTTCAGTATTTGGACTTTCAGCAGTGACTATAGACCTTTTTCATGGCTGCTGCATGGAGGGCGCCATAGCGACCAACGTCTTCCGGTGGAATGCTAAAAATTTCCGTTTACAGCGTGTACAACTGGTAATTTGTGCTCCGAAAATGGGTTTCAATAACGTTTTTAATGGATAACAGAGTGTTTTTGTGACACACAACTTAGAAATGTGTCTGTTAAAGCCGTTATAATATGTCACATGTGGTTCAAGCGCGTCAGAAATACGAGAAAAACGTTCTCCTAGTTCACATTTTGGTGAATTACATTTGTTTGGGCTGGTTATATATTTGAAATAAAGAGAAAATGTTGACTTTAGCGATGACGAGGCTTCATTTAAACTGCAGAAGATGCCGTTAGACAACGAGGGGAAAACGCCTCACAGCAGCTGCTTTCCATCCTATTAGATCGCATTTCTTTAAATGATCAGTCCAGGAGATGCTGCTGATGGACAACAGGATTAGTTCAAAGAGGATAAAAGCAGGTAAAATAGATTAAAACTATCGTTTCAAAGCTGTCCAAATGTGACTGTTTACACGCATCAGCTGCCGACCGGAAGTTCTTCGCATTCTCCTTGCGCATACACGCA
>NC_133182.1:7070000-7127500 GCF_049306965.1 Danio rerio | reverse complement strand
AAACTCTAGAGCGGTGGAGCAGGTGGTCAGTGTATAAATGCAGAGCTCCAGAGGACAGGCTGTCAGACAAGCTTCTCCAGTAACAAGCAGAAAGATGGAGAGACAATCATCCCCAGAGACAAACCTCAGAGAGGGAGAGAGAGACAGGAAGTGAGAAGCGACAGACAGGAAGTCCAGCTGTCAGGATAATGGAGGGAGTTTCAGACGGAGGGTTTGATGACGACAGGGCAGAGTTTGAGAAGGTAAAAGTGACACAGTGGAGCACACCGAGTCACTTGCGAATTTGAGAAGATGTCAGAAAAGTTTAGTTTGTGTTGAAAAGTTAAGTAGTGTTTGTGATTCACAGAACGCAGGTCAGACGTAGGACTGAAATGAAACTAAATTTGGCTGACGGGTGATTAAAAGAATTACGATTACGAGATTAAGTCTGTTTTGCGGCGACACCGGATTAATGGAGGGACTAAGTCGACAGGAAAATGAATGAGTGAATAATGCATTATTAAAGAGCCCCTATTATGTGTTTTTGAGGATGTCCTTCTATGAAGTGTGCAACACAGCTTTAAGTAAAGTGAAATATCCAGCTAAGGCTTAAATTTATGAATTACATTGTGGACAGTGTTTAAAACTATTGATTCATTTATAAAAAGAGTCGACTGCTAGTACTTCGAATGAATCGGCTTGATAGAGAAGTATGCTAGCTTCGTCTTGACGAAGTATGCTATCCATATCAGAAGCAGAAAAGCGAGTCCAGCCTTTCATGACCTCTAGGCTGGATTACTGTAATGCTCTGTTTGCTGGCTGCCCAGCATCCTCTATTAACAAACTTCAGCTTGTACAAAATGCAGCTGCCAGAGTTCTTACCAGGTCTAGAAAATGTGATCTGATCACCCCAATTTTATCCTCCTTACACTGGCTGCCTGTTAAGTTTCGTATTGAATTTGAAATATTACTTCTCACCTATAAAGCTTTACATAATCTAGCTCTTGTTTATCTAACCAACCTTCTGTCTCGCTACAATCCAACCCGCTCTTCAAGATCTCAAAACTCAGGGCTTCTGGTAGTGCCTAGAACAGCAAAGTGGAGTAAAGGAGGTCGAGCCTTCTCATTGATGCCTCCTAAACTCTGGACTAGCCTTCCTGATAACATCCGAGGCTCAGACACACTCTCGCAGTTCAAAACTAGATTAAAGATCTTTTTAGTAAAGCATACACTCAGTGCATCACTTAGTGGTATGATACATGAATGTGCTCCATGCAGGTTTCTTCATCTCGTTTATATACACTATGAACAGCAGCTACGCTAATTATTCTCTTTATTCTCTATTTCCACCTGGGGATACTCATCCCGAGGCTCTCAGACTATGCAGCGCCACTGATTCGATCCAAGACCAGTGACGAGATGATCCCAAGATTTCCATATCCTGGACAAGGCCGTATCCTGAGCAGCTGCTGTGGTGGTCACGGAGGAGTGGGGAGCATGAGACTGATTCCTTTGACGCTCCAGGGTAGAGGTCTGCTTTCCAGCGACCGTACTGCAGGAGCCGCGGGACCCGACCACATTTCTGCGACGCGGGAATAAATTTCCGAATAAAGCGCGGGAGCGGTCGGTAACTAGTTTAATTTTGGACAGTTGCGGGCAGTCTAACAATATCGCACAAGACGTTTGGCCAGAGGAGAAATGGTAGTGCCCAACAGAGCCAGGCTTCTCTCAAGGTTTTTTAATTCTTTACTTTCACCGATTAGTGAAGTTTTTTCCTCCTCGTTGTCGCCACTGGCTTGCATGGTTCGGGATCTGTAGAGCTGCGCATCGATGGATTTGCTCTTCAGTTTTTAGACTCTCACTAGTGATTATTAAACCACACTGAACTGAGCTAAACTGAACTGAACTTGAACTCTAAAAATTGAACTGATACTTTCAATTTACTATGATCTTCTATGTGAAGCTGCTTTGACACAATTTACATTGTAAAAGCGCTATAATAATAATAATAATAATAATAATTACAGGGCTCGAAATTAACTTTTTTGCTTGGTAGCACCGGTGCTCCTAACTTTAAAAAGTTAGGCGCATCAGCCAAAATTTAGTCGTACCCACCAATTATGAGCACCGTTACTACAAGTTTTATACAAACATATTTATTGTATTTGAAATCAACACTAATCAAACTAACAAGCAAAAAAAATAAATAAATAAAAATAATATATATATGCAAGCATGAGGAAAATATGTCTCAACGAAATCCCGTTATCACAAGAAAATACATTTTATAACAGAACTGAGTGACCAAAGCACGGAGCGCTCACCGGCCCTGCACGCACTGCTTGAATGAATCTGTTAACGGTATAACTGTGCTGTTCTTACAAGTGCTGTCTGATATTGCACTCATGCTTTTGACATATACTGTACCTTATTATATGCAGACGTGTTAATAGCAATATCTGTCTTTTAAGGAGTAGCGATGTAAGTTTACTCAGTGCAAGCCTGTTTGCGATAGTGTATGTGGTGTAATTTGACATCTGCCACTAGCACGGCGGACAGCATCTGGCGATTATATGAAGGATTAAACAGAAGCTCTCGTGCTAGATTAGGCAAGCAGTTACCTGTAAATTCCATCCCACTGACTTTTGAAATTCAATACCACAGACTTGAAGCCACTGGAAGTCTTCTACTCTTGGAAAAGTGTAGATGGTGGATTAACATTCAGCACATGATCAGTATGTGTTATTATTTGTAACTAGATGGTTTCTAAAACTAAATCTGTCAGCGTTATCTTCATTTTCATCTTCAGCGCTTTACAGTTTTTCGCGGTAGTAGCTCTCTCTATCATCCGAAGCCAGAATGCACTGAGTGATTGACAGCTGATATTAACCAATCATTCGCGTTTAGTGCTAGAGCAGTGGTGGGCCAATAAGAAGAGCGTGAAGGCGGGGCAAGCATTACGGACTTGGATTTGTTTACTGCAGCAAGTTGACATGACAACAGTTTTAAACCATTCCTGAGCGCTGCGTTTGTTGTTTTAAGTGCAGACAAAGAGCTTAGAGATGCATTCTGCATGAATGTCTCCCAAGTCCGCGCATGTGGTGAACATTTTGCAGTAAAAACTGGTCGCCCACAACAATTTTGAGCACTCGCAGAAATGCTCCCAAATATATTTTGAGGTCGCATAGATGAAATTTCGGGCGCATATGCGACCAAAATGGTCGCAATTTCGAGCCCTGAATAATAATAATAATAATAATAATTTGTTACATTTATATGGCGCTTTTCTGGGCACTCAAAGCGCTTTACACAATGGGGGTGGGGGGGGATCTCCACATCCACCACCAGTGTGCAGCATACACCTGGATGATGCAACGGCAGCCATATTACGCCAGACCGCACACCAGCTGATTGGTGGAGAGGAGACAGAGTGATGATATGCCAATCATGATATGGGAAGGGTTAGGAGGCCATGATGGACAGAGGCCAGTGGGCAGATTTGGCCAGGATGCCGGGATTTTTAACGACCACAGAGAGTCGGGACCTCGGTTTAACATCTCATCAGAAAGACGGCGCTTACTTAACAGTATAGAGTCCCCGTCACTATACTGGGGCATTAGGACCCACACAGACCGCAGGTTGGGCGCCCCCTGCTGGCCTCACTAACACCACTTCCGGCAGCAACCTAGCTTTCCCATGTGGTCTCCCATCCAGATAATGACCGGGCGCAGCCCTGCTTAGCTTCAGTGGGCGACCATGTGAAAGTTGCAGAGAGCTAGCTGCCGGTTATACAAATAAAGGTTATTTGGATTGAATTGATAATGAGTCTTTAGCCGTTTTGGCATGACGTGGATACGAAACTTAGCTTATAGCACATGTGTTTGGACTATAGGGGAAACTGAAGCATCCGGAGGAAACCCACGCCAACACAAAGAAGAACATGCAAACTCCACACAGAAATGCCAACTGACCTAGCCTGACTTGAACCAGCGACCTTCTTGCTGTGAGGCGACAGTGCTAACCACTAAGCCACTGTGCCACCAAAATCTTGAGGGTTAACATGAGTTTCAACCAAGAATCTACAACAGAAAAAGCCAGCCACAATGAAGTATGCATGATTATATGGTGTCAAAGCTTTGCAATCAAAAAATGTCATTATAATGGAAGTTAATGGGGCAAAAACACCCTCAAAATAACGAAAGGGTAATCAATTTTAGGGTATTGTTGAGTTTAACATTTAATGTTAAACAGAAACAAAATATTTAAAACTATGTTGAAAGAGTTGATTTGAGGTTACCTGTTTAAGGTCTATTTGTAAACAGAAAGTCAATGGAACGAATGTAGTTTGTGTGAACAATCCCTTTAACAGCAAACATCTGACGTCAAATAAACTCATTTCAGGCCCATTAAACTCTTGTCATCTGCTTATTAAAGACTACTATGAAGCGCTGAGATCTGTCAGTGTTGGCGTGTGACTGAGTGAAATGTGTGTGAATGTGATCTTCATTATTAGCGCAGTGATCCTCCATTGAAGCAGCTGATGAAGGATGACACACCGCAGCCGTGGCCGATCGAGTGTGTGTCTAAAACAGGCCTCAAGTGACGGATAAGATGAGGTGGGATGTGTGAAATCAGGGGTCCTAATGCCAGCTGCCCACCGCCGAGCCCGAATATAAATCTGCCCTTTAGAAAAAAACGGATGACGGAAGTGCCAGAGGAGAGTTTTTCACACGCAAAAACAAACATGACACACAGATGAAGGAGCACGAAATCAGGACTGATTCATCCGAGTATATCGAGTATCACATCTTTCCACAGAGAAAAATAAATCGGAAATAATCATGTTTAGTTCATATCGTGCAATCAAAATCACAGGTCTTAATATGAAGTCATGATCTTGAGTCTCATTAAATATAACTTCAAATATTTAATGAGTTTCTAAAAATGATTTATATACGAATGGATATATATATATATATATATATATATATATATATATATATATATAAATATATATATATATATATATATATATATATATATATATATATATATATATATATATATATATATATATATATATATATTTATTTATTTATTTATTTACTTAACAATTCTGTCTGGTTCTCAAATCTGATTGGCTTATAGCTGTGATATATTTAAGTAATATCGGCACCCGTACAGCCTCTTTACCCCTTGTGTATTACTCCGCCCACATACAGCCAGCAAAGATTTTAAAGATGCTTGCTCAGCTGTTTAACTGTCAGCTTATGATTTGAATCCAACGCGGAAGAAAGTAGTTCCTCATACAAAAGGGTTTTTAAAACTGTCTGTGTTTGATTTCGTTTTTATATACACAATTATGCCATCAAACTGTTGTATAAACGCAATATCACACTCGTAGCAGTGCGATATGGCTGTATATCGGGTTAGGGTTAGAGTTAGGCCAATGCAAGCCTCCCACCAGTGCAGTTAAACAGCCATATCGCACTGCTACTCGTGTGATATTGCTCATATATACTGCTCAAGACATTTTGAGCATTATTAATCCAGGCCTGGTGATGGGAAATTCAGTTTTCTAACACGGATGTTAGGATTCAACATTCAGCAATAGTCATTTCAGTCAGTTAAAACATCCCCATGATCTGAAAAATGTCTTACAGTAAAGTTTTGCAATCCAACTGAAGCATGATTTACTTATTTAAATTCCATTACCATTGTCTTTTATAAAATAAACTTGCGTTTTTCACCAGATCCTCTCATTTAAGCCCTCAGTTCACCCGCGCTGCAGTTGTTCAAGTTTAGTTCAGTCACAGCAGGCTGTACTGTTTGTGTTTGGTTCATTGAATCACACATGCGCTGTATTATCGGTTCACCGCTTCTCAATGTAACATTACTGTTCTAATAACTGAATGAGAGTATATATTGGATTTTTAGAGTCAGAGGGGGTATTAGACTTGTTAAAAAGTAAGTAGTTGGTGGATAAGTGCTTACTGGAGACGCGAATCGTTTTAAATGATTGAGTTTAATTTGGTGAACTAGTTAAACCGGTTCACTTAGAAGATCCGGTTAAAAAGATTTGTTCGCGATCGCGATACAGAAATAAAACCCATATTGGGCACAAATGTAGTAAAGTAATAGTTTTAAGTGTATATATTTAATGCTGTCACCGTGCTGCTGTCATGTCCACTCATTGTTTTTATCTCAGAAGCAACAGGACCGACTGGAGGAGAGCCGGCTCAATCTGGCCATGTGGTAGCAGGAGACTCTGAGGTGCAAAAGGGTCAAACACAAACACCTGCAGCGCGGATTATATTTACTTCTAAAAGGCTTACAGTAAGATTATGTCCTAAATACAATTACAAATACGAAAACGAAGAAGGTTTTTGCTATAATTTTAGTTAGTTTCAGTTAGTTTTGTATGTACACAAGTTGTTAGTTGTAGTTTTTGAAAAAACTCTCGTTTTTATTTTTATTTTAGTTAACAACATTTATCTTACATTTTAGTGTTTTTTTTTTTCCGTTAACTATAATAACCTTGCAGCAGCGTTTATTTGAGAGCGCACAAGAAGATCTATACACTCATGCAACGGCTTAAATTTTAAGAAGTTTTGTGCACAAACAGAGGAAATCGGCGCGCAACCAAAGAGATTCACATGCTCGTAGGCTATTACATAAATGCGATCTCAACTTGTAATACTGCGCTTACGACATTTGTCAAAATAACGCCACAGGAAGTTGGTATATCTGTGTAAACAAAGGCCTGCCGCCACAGCTGTAAAAAAAATCCTAGAGGAAACACTGCATCTTGTTGAATATAAACTTAAATGTAAATTAAATATGATATAATAATTTAATAATTATAACAATTTATATAAATTAATTACTATAATAATTCAGATAAAAACATATAGCTTTATGCAAAGTTAAGCCAGCTAAAAAGCCCCAAAAATTCTCTATTCAATATTTAATATAATTCTGTATTGGACCTGATTAATTAAAATTTTATTTGGAAATAAATTGAATCCTAAATGTATTTTTGTATGAATTATTTATTTCTTGATTTATTATTTTGCCTATAATTGTATTTTTTTAACTATGCCTTTTATACAAATATTTGCAAATAATTTTTTTAGGTTTGTTTCCCTCTTCTTTACAACTTAAAAAAAAAAATCACCACACATATTGACAGTATTGATTAATCTAAATGCTGTTTTATGTGTGAAACTGCTTAATATGCCTTAATTTAGAGAGAGAAAGAGAGAGAGGGAGAGAAAGAGGGGTAATAACTAACAATCAAAACATCCCACAATGCATCACTACAGTAAAGTTGAGAAGCCGCAGTAATGGAAAGTTATGCTGTGAGCGAGTGAAGGACTAATATAACTGAAGAGCTCTTCACATGCTGAAAAACAGCTGAACGAGGGCAGATTGATATTGTGCTACAGCTGGTGAACTGCTGACGTCCATCATTCAGACACAGGAGCTCTCGGCACATAAAAATACTTATACTACAGGCTATGCTTGGATGATGTGCATTCTCAGGCGTGCAGTTGTTTACATATCAAAGTACAGCGAAAGTAGTTCTGGCAGGTTTGGAGGGCATTACTGCACCATATCACTACGCTTAATGATTTCTGTCATTATTTTATCCCCATCTTAAATCCACCTGACAAATCAGATTTGAGTTATACCATCTGACCAATCAGAATAGAGTTTTGTCACCTGACCAATCACAGTACTGTTTTGCCATCTGGCCAGTCAGAATAGAGTTGTGCCATCTGATCAATTAGAGTAGACTTGTGCCCATTGACCGATCATAGTAGAGTTGTGTTATCTGACCAGAGTAGAGTAGTTGTGCAACCTGATCCAACAGAGTAGAGTTGTTCTGTTTGACCAATCAGTGTAGTGTTATCTGACCAATCAGAAAAGACTTGTGCAATCCGATTCAATCAGAGCAAAGTTGTGCCATCTGATCCAACCAGAGCAATATTGTGCCATCTGAGTAGAGTTGTGCCACCTGACAAATCTGAATAGAGTTGTGTTATCTGACAATTCAGATTAGAGTTGTGCTCTTTGACCAATCAGAGAAGAGTTGTGCAAACTGATCCGATCAAAGCAAAGTTGTAACATCTGATCCAATCAGAGCAAGGTTGTGCCATCTGATCCAATCAGAGCAAAGCTGTGCCATCTGATCCAATCAGAGCAAAATTGTGCCATATGGACCAATCAGAGCAAAGTTGTGCCATCTGATCCAATCAGAGCAAAGTTGTACCATGTGACCAATCAGAGCAAAATTGTGCCATATGGACCAATCAGAGTAAAGTTGTGCCATCTGATCCAATCAGAGCAAAGTTGTACCATGTGACCAATCAGAGCAAAATTGTGCCATATGGACCAATCAGAGCAAAGTTGTGCCATTTGATCCAATCAGAGCAAAGTTGTGCCATATGGACCAATCTGATCAAAGTTGTGCCATCTGACCAATCCATGTAAAGTTGTAATATCGGACGAATCAGAGCAAAGTTGTGCCATATAGACCAATCAGAACAAAGTTGTGCCATCTGACCAATCAGAGCAAAGTTGTGCCATATAGACCAATCAGAACAAAGTTGTGCCATCTGACCAATCAGAGCAAAGTTGTGCCATATGGACCAATCAGAACAAAGTTGTGCCATCTGACCAATCAGAGCAAAGTTGTGCCATATGGACCAATCAGAACAGAGTTGTGCCATCTGACCAATCAGAGCAAAGTTGTGCCATATGGACCAATAAGAGCAAAGTTGTACCATCTGACCAATCAGAGCAAAGTTGTGCCATATGGACCAATCAGAACAAAGTTGTGCCATCTGACCAATCAGAGCAAAGTTGTGCCATCTGACCAATTAGAGCAAAGTTGTGCCATATGGACCAATAAGAGCAAAGTTGTACCATCTGACCAATCAGAGCAAAGTTGTGCCATATGGACCAATAAGAGCAAAGTTGTACCATCTGACCAATCAGCAGTTGGTTGTGGCTGGAAGGGCGTCTGGTGCGTAAAATGTAAAATGCTGGCATAGTTGGTGGTTCATTCCGCTGTGGTGACCCAAAGGAATGAATGAATGAAATGTATTTAATTGCATGGTTGTACTTTCTCCTAATATATAACCCTGATCAAAGGAAAGCCAGGCTAACTCTACTGTCTGTGCTCGCTAATTTGCCAAATGAGGATGAAATGCAATCAACACCAACACAAAAGAGATTAAAAAAGGTCCTACAGTGGATGTTTGCACTTCTGTCATGAAAGCTAATAATAGTGTGAGGGTGTTATTTATTATCAGTGACAAAACAAGATATGTACAGTTAAGGAAGAATAATTAGCCCTCCTGTGTGAAATTATCATTCTTTCTCAAATACTAGGGTTTCACAGAGAGAACATCATTTTCAACACATTTAAGCATAATACTTTTAATAACTCATTTCTAATAACTGATTTCTTTTCTTTGCCATGATGACAGTAAATAATATTTGACAAGATTTTTTTCAAGCCACTAGTGTTTAGCTTAAAGTGGCATTTAAAGGCTTAATTAGGTTTATCATTTACGTACAGTAATGGAGACATAAAATGAGGTAGTAAAATATAATCAACAACGAAAGTGTAAATGAAAACAGTAAATGAACAGGCTTATTTATTGACTGTCTTAGTCCTATCACTTTAAAATAACACTGCACATCTCTCTAAATTTAGGCTAAAACACTGCTTTCTTTCTTTCTTTATTTATTAATGCCTACTTATTTGTATGTATGTTTGTACTTTATTTTTAGTTGTCTTTTATTTCTTTAATTCTACTTTCCAAAACGAATCCTCATTTCATTTAACAAGTTTACAATGATAATAAAGCTTATTAACAAGTTTTTAATGATTAGTGAGGGAATTATAATGCTTTGTTTCATCTTTTCATCTTCATTTACAACTATCAGAGTATTTACAGCTACTGTATAGGCTATAGGGATGCAACGATTATAGATTGTGGATGTACGGTTATAGTCTAAGGAATAATCATGGTTTCACAGTTATCATGATTATTATGGATTCATTAATTTCAAAACACTACTAGTTTAGAAAAATCAGATGAAACATCTTTATATATTAAATTAATTAAATTAATTGTTATTTAATGCTGCTCAGTAACCAATTAATACAGCACAAAATAATAGCAAAAACAAACAATAGTCCATTCTCTTTGGACTTAAAAACAAGTGAAAAACGTTTTTGGCATTTAAACATAAGTAATAATTTTTCATTGAAAAATAAACAACACAACAATGAATAAAATAAATAAATAAATAAATAAATAAATAAATAAATAAATAAATAAAAACAATCGAGTCGTGGTAAGTTTGCGGCGTTCTTTCAACTAGGTGCGCCTGGAAATTGTGTGCAAGCCTCCATTGGAAATAACAAATTTGTTTGCGTAAAAGACGCAATATGTAAACGGCCCTTAGTTAAGTCATAGTTAATCCAGTGTGCATGGGTATTCGGCTTGGTGTGCAAACTTTGTTTAAGTAGCAGCAGTTTTTTTTTTCTTGCAGAAACGTGGTGTTGAGAAGCCTTTTCGATTAATTAATCGTAAAAAAGTAAAGCGCGGTTAATAGTGAAACCGGTTAATTGTTGCATCCCGAATAGGCTATTTCTGTCCCATCGCATCCCGTTCCTTTGCCCCCTGGCAGTATAGTCATAAACTGCGGTCATACCTAAAAACCTGCTCTTACTCCTTTAGCCTTTAGAGTGGCGGCGGAACAAGACGCGGCGGTAATGCTCATTTTAAAGTGTCACCCAATGTAGGTTAACCAGGGTTTGTTCTGAAGACAATCGAAAACAAATATTGCTTAAGGGGGATAATAATATTGACCTTAAAATGGTTTAAAATTTACCCTAAAACAGCCAAACTCAAATGAATACTTTTTCCAGAAGACAAAATTTTATAGGAAATACTGTAAAAAACTCCCTACTCTGTTAAACAAGACTTGGGAAATAATTATGTGTATGTGTATGTGTGTGTGTGTATACAGTATATAGAGCATCCACAGCGAGTGATTATCCACAAATGACATCATGCTAATAATGATCATTACTGCACTGCAAAAACAGGACAAGTTTCATCCATCAGTCAATGTGCTGCGAACAAAGCCACTGCAAGTGTGAACAGACTGCTTGTGTGTGTGTGTGTGTGTGTGTGTGTGTTTCTCCCAGGAGGCTTCACCACCACACTTTTCACACTGCCACCCCCGCAGCCAAAGATGCTCAGAGCCGTGATGGTTTTTCTGTATAACCACCACCAGGCAACAAACCTTTACTGTACATACTAAAAAAAGGAAGACTTCCACAGCAAATGAGAGCGCATACACAAACACACACACACACACACACACTTCAGACAACAGAGAGCAACTCAAGTACGATAACGGCTCTCATCTAAACTTTTTTTCAAAACAAAATCACTGAAAAGAACTTTCACTTGGATGTTTATAATCAGTCTAACAGAGTTGGAAACTCAGCGCCTGTCAAATAAACATTAAAAAAATGTAAAAATCCACATGAATTTAATGTAAATTAACTACCTTGGTGTCAAAATTAAATAAACATCTAACATTGGTTTAAAAAAAACAATAAAACATCAAAAAAACATTTACGGAACAGTCATGTAATCGATTTTTGACGCATATTTTGATGCCAGTTTTAGATGTAAATTTGATGTCCTTTTGACGATGTAATTCACATGCATTGTAGAAATATAAAATGCAGTTGGATTTGGTCATGTGTAAATACTTGTATTAAATCAATTCAATGTAAATTTACTACCTTGGAGTTAATATGACATCAAATTGACATCTCACATTGGTGTCAAAAACACTCAGAAAAAGACGTCAAAACATGTTAAAAAATGATTATGGAACAGTCATGTAATCGATTCTTCACGTGTTTTTTAGACGCCTGTTTTAGATGTCAATTTGATGCCATTTTGACGTCAAGGTAGTTTCTCAGGCATTGTAGGGATACAAAATGCTAAATAAATTGGTCATTTGTAATTGAAGCTTTCTGATGAATAAAACTTTTCTTATGTTGTAATACTTTTTTAAAATCGTTTTGATGTAAATTGACTACCTTGATGTAAAAAAAAAAACACATCAAAACATGTCAAAAAACGATTATTTACCAGTCATGTAATCAATGTTTGATGTGTTTTTTGAGGCCTGCTTTAGATGTCAATTTGATCCCTTTTTGACATCAAGGTTGTCAATTTACATCAAATCAATTTGGATTTTGACATGGTTTTCTGATGTTTATTAGACATCAAGACATCATGCACTGTCCACAGGAATTGTAGGGATACAAAATCCAGTGTGCATTGGTCATTTGTAATTGAAGCTTTCAGATGAATAAAACTTTTCTTATATTGTAATGATTTTATTAAATCGATTTGATATAAATTTACTATCTTGAGGTTGAAATTGCATCACATTGACATCTATCATTGGTGTAAAAAAAAGAAAACACGTCCGAATACACATTAAAACATCAAAAAAACTAATATGGAACCGTCATGTAATCGATTTTTGAAGCATGTTTTGACGTCAGTTTTAGATGTTAATTTGATGTCAAGGTAGTTCACACGCACTGTAGAGATACAAATGTATAAATAAAAATATAACGTTTTTTATATTGTAATATTTTTAATAAATCGATTCGATGTAAATTGACTACCTTGACGTCAAAATTACATCAAATTGACATCTAAAATTGGTTTAAAAAAAAAACAGGAAAAAACAATAAAACGTCAAAAAACAGTTATGGAACCGTCGTGTAATCGATTTTTGCCTTGTTTTTTTTTGACGCCACTTTTAGATGTCAATTTGATGTCTTTTTGACATCAAGGAAGGCCATTTATATTAAATTGTTCTGGATATTTGGCAAGTTTTTTGTTTATTTGACATCAAGTAGGCACTGTTCACATGCATTGTAGGGATACAAATGCAGTGCAAATTGGTCATTTGTAATTGAAGCTTTCAGATGAATAAAACTTTTCTTATATTGTAATGATTTTATTAAATCGATTTGATATAAATTTACTATCTTGATGTCGAAACTGCATCACATTGGCATCTATCATTGGTGTAAAAAAAAGAAAACACGTCCGAATACACATTAAAACATCAAAAAAACTAATATGGAACCGTCATGTAATCGATTTTTGAAGCATGTTTTGACGTCAGTTTTAGATGTTAATTTGATGTCAAGGTAGTTCACACGCAGTGTAGAGATACAAATGTATAAATAAAAATATAACATTTTTTATATTGTAATATTTTTAATAAATAGATTTGATGTAAATTGACTACCTTGACGTCAAAATTACATCAAATTGACATCTAAAATTGGTTTTAAAAAAAACAGGAAAAAACAATAAAACGTCAAAAAACAGTTATGGAACCGTCGTGTAATCGATTTTTGCCTTGTTTTTTTTTTTGACGCCACTTTTAGATGTCAATTTGATGTCTTTTTGACATCAAGGAAGGCCATTTATATTAAATTGTTCTGGATATTTGACAAGTTTTTTGTTTATTTGACATCAAGTAGGCACTGTTCACATGCATTGTAGGGATACAAATGCAGTGCAAATTGGTCATTTGTAATTGAAGCTTTCAGATGAATAAAACTTTTCTTATATTGTAATGATTTTATTAAATCGATTTGATATAAATTTACTATCTTAATGTCGAAACTGCATCACATTGGCATCTATCATTGGTGTAAAAACACAAAACACGTCCGAATACACATTAAAACATCAAAAAACAAATATGGAACCGTCATGTAATCAATTTTTGAAGCGTGTTTTGACGTGAGTTTTAGATGTTAATTTGTTGTCAAGGTACTGTAGTTCACACGCACTGTAGAGATACAAATGTATAAATAAAAATATAACGTTTTTTATATTGTAATATTTTTAATAAATAGATTTGATGTAAATTGACTACCTTGACGTCAAAATTACATCAAATTGACATCTAAAATTGGTTTTAAAAAAAAAAACAGGAAAAAAACAATAAAACGTCAAAAAACAGTTATGGAACCGTCGTGTAATCGATTTTTGCCTTGATTTTTTTGACGCCACTTTTAGATGTCAATTTGATGTCTTTTTGACATCAAGGAAGGCCATTTATATTAAATTGTTCTGAATATTTGACAAGTTTTTTGTTTATTGCATCGCATTGGCATCTATCATTGGTGTAAAAAAAAGAAAACACGTCCGAATACACATTAAAACATCAAAAAAACTAATATGGAACCGTCATATAATCGATTTTTGAAGCATGTTTTGACGTCAGTTTTAGATGTTAATTTGATGTCAAGGTAGTTCACACGCAGTGTAAAGATACAAATGTATAAATAAAAATATAACATTTTTTATATTGTAATATTTTTAATAAATAGATTTGATGTAAATTGACTACCTTGACGTCAAAATTACATCAAATTGACATCTAAAATTGGTTTTAAAAAAAACAGGAAAAAACAATAAAACGTCAAAAAACAGTTATGGAACCGTCGTGTAATCGATTTTTGCCTTGTTTTTTTTTTGACGCCACTTTTAGATGTCAATTTGATGTCTTTTTGACATCAAGGAAGGCCATTTATATTAAATTGTTCTGGATATTTGACAAGTTTTTTGTTTATTTGACATCAAGTAGGCACTGTTCACATGCATTGTAGGGATACAAATGCAGTGCAAATTGGTCATTTGTAATTGAAGCTTTCAGATGAATAAAACTTTTCTTATATTGTAATGATTTTATTAAATCGATTTGATATAAATTTACTATCTTAATGTCGAAACTGCATCACATTGGCATCTATCATTGGTGTAAAAACACAAAACACGTCCGAATACACATTAAAACATCAAAAAACAAATATGGAACCGTCATGTAATCAATTTTTGAAGCGTGTTTTGACGTGAGTTTTAGATGTTAATTTGTTGTCAAGGTACTGTAGTTCACACGCACTGTAGAGATACAGTCATTCATTCATTTTCTTTTTGGCTCAGACCCTTTATTAATCCGGGGTCGCCACAGCGGAATGAACCGCCAATTTATCCAGCAAGTTTTTACGCAGCGGATGCCCTTCCAGCCGCAACCCATCTCTGGGAAACATCCACACACATATTCACACACACTCATACACTACGGACAATTTAGCCAACCCAATTCACCTGTACCTACTGCGCCACTGCCTCGCCTTTGTAGAGATACAAATGCAGTGTAAATTGGTCATTTGTAACTGAAGCTCTCAAATGGATAAAACTTTTCTTACATTTTTATTAAATCGACTCAATGTAAATTGACTACCTTGATGTCAAAATTACATCAAATTGTAAAAAAGCATGTGAAAAAAACACATTAAAGCGTCAAAAAATACGATTTTTGACGTGTTTTTTTGACGCCACTTTTAGATGTCAATTTGATGTCTTTTTGATGTCAAGGAAGTCCATTTATATTAAATTGTTTTGGATTTTTGACATGTTTTTTATGTTTATTTGACATCAAGTAGGTGCTGCTCACATGCATTGTAGGGATACAAAACGCAGTGTACATTGGTCATCTGAAATTGAAGCTCTTAGATGAATAAAACTTATATTGCAATATTTTTATTAAATCAATTTGATGTAAATCGACTACCTTGATGTAAAATTTGTATGAAATTGACATCTAACATTGTCAAAAACATATAAAAAAAAAACATGTGAAAATGATTATGGAACAGTCGTGTAATCGATTTTTGATGCGTTATTTGATGCCAGTTTTAGATGTCAATTTGATGTCATTTTGACATCAAGATCGTTCACATGCATTGTAGAGATACAAATGCAGTGTAAATTGGTCATTTGTAACTGAAGCTCTCAAATGGATAAAACTGTTCTTACATTTTAATTAAATCGATTCAATGTAAATTGACTACCTTGATGTCAAAATTACATCAAATTGTAAAAAAGCACGTGAAAAAAACACATTAAAGCGTCAAAAAATACGATTTTTGACGTGTTTTTTTGACGCCACTTTTAGATGTCAATTTGATGTCTTTTTGATGTCAAGGAAGTCCATTTATATTAAATTGTTTTGGATTTTTGACATGTTTTTTATGTTTATTTGACATCAAGTAGGTGCTGCTCACATGCATTGTAGGGATACAAAACGCAGTGTACATTGGTCATCTGAAATTGAAGCTCTTAGATGAATAAAACTTATATTGCAATATTTTTATTAAATCAATTTGATGTAAATCGACTACCTTGATGTAAAATTTGTATGAAATTGACATCTAACATTGTCAAAAACATATAAAAAAAAAACATGTGAAAATGATTATGGAACAGTCGTGTAATCGATTTTTGATGCGTTATTTGATGCCAGTTTTAGATGTCAATTTGATGTCATTTTGACATCAAGATCGTTCACATGCATTGTAGAGATACAAATGCAGTGTAAATTGGTCATTTGTAACTGAAGCTCTCAAATGGATAAAACTTTTCTTACATTTTTATTAAATCGATTCAATGTAAATTGACTACCTTGATGTCAAAATTACATCAAATTGTAAAAAAGCACGTGAAAAAACACATTAAAGCATCAAAAAATATGATTTTTGACGTGTTTTTTTTGACACCACTTTTAGATGTCAATTTGATGTCTTTTTGATGTCAAGGAAGTCCATTTATATTAAATTGTTTTGGATTTTTGACATGTTTTTTGTTTATTTGACATCAAGTAGGTGCTGCTCACATGCATTGTAGGGATACAAAACACAGTGTACATTGGTCACTTGAAATTGAAGCTCTTAGATGAATAAAACTTATATTGCAATATTTTTATTAAATCAATTTGATGTAAGTTGACTACCTTGATGTAAAATTTGTATGAAATTGACATCTAACATTGTCAAAAACATTTTAAAAAAACATGTGAAAATGATTATGGAACAGTCATGTAATCGATTTTTGATGCGTTATTTGATGCCAGTCAATTTGATTTCTTTTTGACATCAAGATCATTCACATGCATTGTAGGGATACAAAATGCAGTGGAAATTGGTCATTTGAAATTGAAGCATTCAAATGAATAAAACTTTTTTTATATTGTAATATTTTTAATTATTCGATTCAATGTAAATTGACTACCTTGATGTCAGAATTACATTAAACTGACATCTGACATTGGTGTCAAAAACGCATCGAAAAACATGTCAAAACGATTATGGAACAGTAACGTAATCAATTTTTGACATGTTTTTTTGACGCCAGTTTTAGATGTCAATCCAATGTCTTTTTGACATCAAGGTCGTTCACATGCATTATAAGGATACAAAATGCAGTGTAAATTGATCATTTGTGATTAAAGCTCTCTGATGAATCAATCCTTTCTAATATTGTAATGATTTTTTTTCTATTTTGG
This sequence comes from Danio rerio, assembly GCF_049306965.1. Lineage (NCBI taxonomy): Eukaryota > Metazoa > Chordata > Actinopteri > Cypriniformes > Danionidae > Danio > Danio rerio. The sequence goes on along the minus strand of NC_133182.1, from coordinate 7,110,031 downwards.
TGGTCAAAAAGGCATCAATGTGTGGATGTCAAAAGGACGTCAAAATTGTGACGTGTTTTTTGACGTCACGCTTAAAATTTAATTTGATGTCACAATAATGATGGATTGCATTGACAAAAACATCTCACAAGTCAGAAAAAAGTCTGTTAGGCTATAGATACTGTGGCTTCACATGGAATATAATATAATAATATAATATTTTATCATAAGTCCCATGTAATTCTATAAAATCCCCCCAAAAAGTTGATAGTCCCAGTTGGCAATACCATGGTGGTGAATGAATTCCCTAGTTTAATACAGTACCATAGTACACCACATATTTTCAAAAAGTAACATCGAAAAAGCCACTTACTTAGTCTTTTCTAGTACTCAATTTGTTTTATACTATGATAGTTCAATATGAGTTTAATAAATCATTGATGATAGCAGATCATAATAAGATGGTACACTGATTTACTGTACCATGGCAGTACTGAATAATGACCATATTTATAAACATTTAAGGATTTTAACATCGGTTTTCTGTATCCATCCATGGTTTTCAGCAATCTCTCCATCTTTTGACACTGAAGATATCATATAATAAAGATGAACTACATTCTATACATTACCAGACTAACAAATTAAGATGTTTTACAACTACAATGGCACACATTTGAACAAGAAACACGATAATACTTCAATATTTTTGAGTCTTGGAGAGTGGAGAAATAGGTTACCATGGTACATTAATGGTAATACCATGGTGACATCATAGTAACACTATTCCACAGATAAAAACATGGCATATTTATATATCCAGTAGTCCATTTTTCTTTTGTTCTGTGGTAACACAATGTGACATTATGATACAGTATTTACTGTACCATGGTACTGAATGATGACCATACTGTATTTAGGTATAACAACATTTATACATATGGTAATATTTAAGTACTTTTGTTAGTCTTACTTTGCTCTATCCATCCATCCTTCTATCCTTCTATCTATCTATCTATCTATCTATCTATCTATCTATCTATCTATCTATCTATCTATCTATCTATCTAATACATAACATGTTACAGAAATGTATCGTGCACCATGGTACTGAATGATTACCATAATTTTATACCACGGTACATCAATTTACTTTAAAATCAAGACAAAACACGGTATTACCACATTAACAAATTATGGAAATACTTCTAAGTGGCTTTGTCTGGTTTTCAGTAATCTGTCCATCTTAAAATTAAATAAATAAATAAAACAGCAGTACAATGCGACAATTAAAGTATGATGAACACACATCTATACATTACCTGAGTAAATCAACGTATTTTGTGGCATTAGCCTGGCACACATTCAAACAAAACAACAAGATGGCAATACTTCATTACTTTTTAATAGTCCGTTAACGTTATCTATACACTGAACGTACTGTGGTAAAATCTGGTACCATGGTAACAACACAGTAACGTTACTCCACAGATAAAACATTGTATATTTAAACAGAAAAACACGGCAAATGAGCATAAATAAGGAAATGTCATGATCCATTTCTTAAAATTAGTGTCAGTAAATGATGGTAAATATGAGAAAGTTTACCTTCAGCTTTATTAGTTCCCCTTCTTCTTCGTGTCCATCCTCAGGTTGTTGAATTCAGACGATCTTTTCACCCTCATCTGATCCTTCTAGCAGCACCAGGTCTTGTTTTGACAATGTGCTGAATCTGATGTGATGAACCCTGTTGATGTGAGTTTGGTGTCATTAAATGATCCTCCGTGTTCATCACACTCTGATTCACGCGCACTGGAGAACCGCGCGCAACTTTCCCCACACAAAACAACTCCAGTCATACAATATGCGCGCGCACATAGAGACACCGAAAGAAAAATAAGTCTTATGTGGGTCAAAATACAGTCAAATGTTTGGTAAAAATACATATAAAATTAAATGAAATTAAGTAATCTATTTGAACATCTCGTCTGCCGTGATATAATAGTACGAATTATTACAGTTATTTGGGGAATTATAAATAATAGTAACGGACAGACGAGCATGCAAACACATAAGTTTGCTAATTATGTCATAAATTAGATCAAAACCAAGAGTGGAAGTGTTGAGGACACAGCCCACCGGAGAAAAGGTAATGCACTTCACTTCATATCCGCTGGATGTCGCCAGAGGATAAAGAGGAGAAAGCGCGCGAAAACCAGAGATCCTGTCAGAGAGATAAATTACGACAAATTAACTTATTTCAACAATGTAAAGACAGTTTAGCAGTATAAAAACGGTTAAAAAGGGTAAATAAATCACAAATTTAATTCGATGACAACGCAGGAAGATGCTATCATATACAGTTGAAGTCAGAATTATTAGACCCCCTGAATTATTAGCCTCCTTTTTATTTTTTTTCCTTTAATTTCTGTTTAACGAAGAGATTTTTTTCATCACATTTCTAAACATAATAGTTTTAATAACGCATCTCTAATAACTGATTTATTTTATCTTTGCTTGATGACAGTGGCCTACATTATATATTTGACTAGATATTTTCAAGACACTTCTATACAGCTTAAAGTGACATTTAAAGGCTTAACTAGGCTAATTAGGTTAACTAGCCAGATTAGGGTAATTAGGCAAGTTATTGTATAATGATGTTTGTTTGTTCAAATAAGATTTTTTTTTTCCAGAAGAAAAAATGTTATCAGACATACTCTGAAAATGTCCTTGCTCTGTTAAACATCATTTGGGAAATATTTAAAAAAGAAAAAAAAATCAAAGGGGGGCTAATGATTTTGACCTTAACTGTATGTGTGGACACACCAACTCTATAGCACATGTAAGGTAATTATTAAAAGCTGAATAATTCAGGAGTACATACACTGCTACATTTAAAAACTTAATCACTAAGTCAGTCTTCTGCAGACAGGGATCTCTTATGAACATTGCCCATTTTATTATTGACAATGTTTTTATTTTGCCTAATAACCATTTAGTAACAAATGGTAAAATTTCAAAAAAAAAATTTATTTTTTTTTTTTTGCATATTGAGCACACTTTATTATGTATACTAAAATAGCTAGGAACTGCAGCTAAAAAGTGTAGCTAAACCATGTTTAATTTGAGGTTACTAATGGTGTACCTACAAAAACTTTTTTGTACTAAAACTATGGTAATTTTTTCGATGAGTTTTTAATATTACAAAACTACTAATATCAATTAATCCTTATGTGAGGGACCACCATCCTAAATATAAACTTTTATTAGTTTCCATGGTATAAATACATTTAATTAAATATTTTTTTAAATGGGTAAAATATTATTTGGAAAATATTTAGTAAGAATCTACTAAGTTATTAATTCATTCATTTTCTTGTCGGCTTAGTCCCTTTATTAATCCGGGGTTGCCACAGCGGGATGAATCACCAACTTATCCAGTAAGTTTTTACGCAGCAAATGCCCTTCCAGCCGCAACCCATCTCTGGGAAACATCCGCACACATTCACACAAACACTCATACACTACGGACAATTTAGCCAACCCAATTCACCTGTACCGCATGTCTTTGGACTGTGGGGGAAACCGGAGCACCCGGAGGAAACCCACGCGAAGGCAGGGAGAACATGCAAACTCCACACAAAAACGCCAGCTAAGCCAAGGTTCGAACCAGCGACCAAGCGACCTTCTTGCTGTGAGGCGACAGCACTACCTACTGCTTCAAGTTCAATACTCTTTAATTAATGGATTAAATGAATACACCCCTTATATTTTAATTATTTTGAATTAAATAACATTTTGATGCATTTATTAATTTACTTTTTTGCATACTTTTATAAATGAGCAATTCCATGCAAATGTCAACCTTGCCATGAAAAAAAAATGTAGTTTTCATTAAAATAGCGAAACCCTACAGTTTTTACAGTAAAAATACTTAAACATGTCTCTGTCAATGTTTACAAACGATTATATTTGATTCACCAAAGTCACACAAGTGGCAATTTCACATACGTCACATCCATAACAAAGATTTTCCCTCATAAATGCAAAAAATGTCAAATTAAATAAAATCAAAAATTTTTGTTCTATTGTTTGCCAACTCATATCCTTTTGATTAGCATTGTTTTTTTTTTTGGGTTGTGCAGTTTATTTCACAGAATTTCTTCAAAGTATGTTGTATACTGTAAACGCGCAGACCTTTTTTGTCACATCCATAACGCATGTTGATTTTTTTGTGCTCCCACAACTCTGTTGTTAGTTCTTTGGAAAAATATAAACAGACATTTTAATATAATGTTAACATATACTCTCTCTATGAATTTGTGTTTAAAGATTTTACTGCAAATGTCACATCCATAACGCTGGAATTGCTCAAATATAAATACATCTGTATGTGAGGGACCACCGTCCTGTATATAAACTTTTATTAGTTTCCATGGTATAAATACATTTAATTAAATAATTAAAATGAGTAAAATATTATTTGGAAAATATTTAGTAAGAATCTTGGTTAAATACTCTTTTAATCAATTAACTAAATTAATACACCCCTCATATTTTAATTATTTTAAGTTAAATAACATTTTTATTTATGTATTTATTAATTTACTTTTTTGCATAAATGTGATTATTTGTAAATATAATTAATAGTTTTTTTTAATTATTTTCCACAGTTAAAATTAATTATTGCAATAAAGTGAATTATTATTTACATTCATAATAGGCTATTGTTTTTCTCAGGGATGGGTTTACGGCTGGAAGGGCATCTGCTGCGTAAAAACATGCTGGATAAATTGGTGGTTCATTCCGCTGTGGCAACCCCAGATTAAGCCAAAAACAAAATGCATGAATGAATAGGCTATTATTACACTATTCTACCTACGTTTTTAATTTCCCAAGAACCCCACTAGCACTTTGTGGCCTCTCACTTTGAAAACCCCATTTACCCTTCACCTATTGAAAGAGTTTTTAGATTTTACAATAAGTGTATTAGTTTTAAGGATATTAATAAGCTAATGCGCCTCAAAACAGCGAGAAAATTTGCATTTAGATAATATAACCCTGGTATTAACACCCAAAGACACTTTTACCTGAATCAATCAACTATTTGTTTCTGTATGTCCCACCCTCTCTTCATGTTTTAGTTGAGATCACATCGAATTGAGAATACAAATATAGATTTCAAAGCACTTTATGGGACCTTTAAAGGGGGAAAAATGTCATCCTCACATGTTCAGCAAGCATACGGGCCTACAGCGCACACATATATGCGCATGATAATGTGAAATTGTCCAACCATTCAGTTTTCCTTCATCTTCAGCTCTCCCCTTTCAAAGATCTCTTCGCTTCAGCAGCAAGAGGTTAAAAAAAGCAACTCGCCACAGTCTCCATGCGCTCCAGTGCTCTTCTCTTCGGTCGTAATTAGTGCCGAGTGCTGCGCCTCTGGCCTCTCCATGTCTCAATAAGGTGGATGTTTCCTCTTCCACACCGCCGTGACAGAAGGCAGAAAGAGATCTAACAACAGCCATCGGACAATTTATTAAGGCATATAAGGGCAGGGTCACACAAAGGGCTAAGCTGACAGTTAAAAAAAAGAAAGAAAGTGTGATACTGCAGTTGTTTGCATCTTGACGGCAGAATTGTTATATTCCCCAACCTTCTGTCTCGCTACAATCCAACTCGCTCTTTAAGATCTCAAAACTCAGGGCTTCTGGTAGTACCTAGAATAGCAAAGTCGAGTTAAGGAGGTCGAGCCTTCTCATTTATGGCCTAAACTATCCTAAACTCTGGAATAGCCTTTCTGATAATGTCCAAGGCTCAGACACACTCTCACAGTTCAAAATTAGATTAAAAACTCGAAACTAAATCTTTTTAGTAAAGCATATACTCAATGCATCACATAGCGGTATGAAACATGAATGTCCTCCATGCAGGTTTTTGAATCTACAATGAACAGCAGCTCCGCTAATTATTTTCTTCATTCTCTATTTCCACCTGGGGATACTCACCCCGAGGCCTCCAGAGATTATGCAGCGCCACTGAAGTGATCCAAGACCTTTGAAAAGAGGATCCCAAGATGTCCACATTCCCGGACCAGGCCGTAGCAGCTGCTGTGGTGGTCATGGAGGAGTAGAGCCTGAGACTGATTCCCGTGAGACTCCAGGGACCGCAGAGTCTTCGCTGACGTCCTGCGTTCTCCAGCCTCTGGCGCCTAGACTGCAGCTCTCCACAAAACATTTTGCTTTATGAGAAATGGTCGTGCCAAACTGAGCCATAGTTCGGGACTTGCAGAGCTGCGCATCAATAGTTTACTCTTCCCAGCAGTGAATATTAAAACACATTTAACTGAACTTAACTCATTTTAACTAAGCTCTGAAAACTGAACTGCACTGCTTCAATTCACTATAATCTTCTATGTGAAGCTGCTTTGACACAATCTACATTGTAAAAGCGCTATACAAATAAAGAGGAATTGAATTGAATAACAGAAGGCACCCAAATTACTGTACCACACAAAAAAGACCATTACTTAAAGAAACCCTTAGTTTAGATATTCGTATCAGTATTTTTTCTTCATTCTTTTATATCACATTTTACCTGTTTTTATGTTTTGTTTTGTTTTTACGCATTTTTATTATTTGTTTTTATTTTTATTTTACTTGTTTCTTTTATTCTTGTTTATGTAAAGCACTTTGAATTGCCATTGTGTATGAAATGTGCTATATAAATAAACTTGCCTTGCCTTGCCTTATTTAATTTTGTTTAGAAAATTCTTCAAAAAGGTAATGATTCGCACTCATCAAGTAATTGCTTCGTGCTGTTTTTCTTTTTACATTCTTCGGGGGATTTAAAGACACAAACGTTTCGGCACAATGCCTCCCTCAGTGTGCTTAGAAAATTCTTCAAATAAATTATACAAATATTTAATATGATTGATAATTAAAATAATTTTTGATTTTGAAATTGATGGTTTTAGGGGGGCTTAAATGACAGATGTACAGTATAGTATACAGCTGAAGTCAGACTTATTAGCGCCCCTGTTTATTTTTTTCCTCAATTTCTGTTTAATGGAGAGCAGATTTCTTCATCACATTTCTAAACAGAATAGTTTTAATAACTCATCTCTAATAACTGATTTATTTTATCTTTGTCATGATTACAGTAAATAATGTTAGACTAGATATTTTTCAAGACACCTCTATACAGCTTAAAGTGACATTTAAAGGTTTAACTAGGTTAATTAGGCAGGTTAGAGTACTTAGGAAAGTTATTGTATAACGATGATTCGTTCTGTAGACTATCGAAAAAATAATTAGCTTTAATCTAATAATTTTGTCCTTAAAATGGTGTTTAAAAAAATTAAAAACTGCTTTTATTCTAGCCGAAATAAAACAAATAAGACTTTCTCCAGAAGAATTAATATTATCAGACACACCGTGACAATTTCCTTGCTCTGTTAAACATCATTTGGGAAATATTTCAAAAAGAAAAAAAATTCAAACGGGGGCTAATAATTCTGACTTCAACTGTATATAGTATATACAAGTAGCTTATAATCCAAAAGCCAATGGAATAAAAAAAAAAAAAAGAGCACATCAAGCTTTTTTCAAGAGCACCAGAATGATGCAAAATTTCCCTTTGCATGGTGGTACAAGCTGCTCTTGGTCATCATGGCAATTGCATTGGCATCCACATTGTTTAAACTCCCTTTAATGCACCCACATACAGTATAGCCCATACATCACCCGTCATGCACCCATCTCACCAAAATGCATCCCTTCTGCATGCAGATTAAACTGAGTGCCTTTCTTCCAGTCCAGATTCCCTGATGGAAATCCCTCCCAAGGGAGCCACAAGAGCTGAAGCATCTGAACGAGGGAGCGACTGGGATAAAAGCTGTTCCTGGCATCATCAGCGCAGCAGTGCCTACATGATTCAGTGTCTGGAGAAGAAGCCCTGCAGGAAGTGACACTTCGTCAGCATTGGCCTGACAGTGACCTCCGCCAGCGAGAAGAGGACCTACAGCCTGCATGATGGAGATACAAGTAAACGCAGTCATTTCATTAGCATACAGTGTTTGGCAACACTTTACACGTCATGAATGTGAATGAGATTCTATGCATGATTATGTCAAGTGTGTCATTGGCTCAGTTATGTCATTTCAAATGCATTAAATTACATTAATGATGCTGTTATAAAATTGATGACACACATTTTTAATGGCTTCATGACAAGTTTTGTTGTCTTGGCTTGCCTTAATGTCAAGTTGTCAAAGGCAAAAACAGCTTGTGATGTATTTGTTTGTCAAGTTGTCATAACATACAATGCCATCTCTACATTTAAAAGGTTATAACTGAGCATATTACACTTAATGACAGCTGTTATAAGCACGCATAATATCTCATTCACATTCATGACATGATTATACTGCATCCGGAAATTTGTTGATAGCACTTCACTTTTTCCACCTTTCTTTATGTTACAGCCTTATTCCAAAATGGATTAAATTCATTTAGGTCCTCAACATTCTCCACACAATCCCCCATAATGACAATGTGAAAAAAAGAGTTTTAGGATTTTTGCAAATTTATTAAAAATACAAAAGCTGAATAATCACATATACAACGGTATTCACTGCCTTTGCTGCAGGGCCGGAGTGGGACTCCTTTGCAGCCCAGGGGCCTCATGTATCAACGCTGCGTACGCACAAAAAATTTGCGTACGCCAGGTTTCACGCTCAGAATCACACACGTTTGGATTTACTAACGATGAACTGAACGTGGGAATGTGCGCAGCTTCACGGCAGCTTTCTGCCGGGCGTACGCACATTTTTTGTGCGTGTCTGTTTTATTTCCATTGGCGACTCCTAGAGGCAGTTGTGTTAAATTCCTCTCTACAAAGTGTCTGATCCTTGCAATGGCAGCTGTATGAGACGGGTTCATCTAGTAGGTATGTAAGATTTCCATACCATACAGTTGACCAGCTAAACATTAAAGCACAATTTGCAGCAGTCGCCTGTTTTCCCAATGTAATCTGAGCGATCTACTGCACGCACATTGCTATAAAGACACTATCTGAAGATGAATTTGCATGCGTGAAACATTTCCATTCAATAAATGTGCAAATAAAATATGATGCTTATTGATATGAACTTATTGATGATTCCTACTTGTCTTTCTCGTGATAAATAGTTGGCAAAATCTGATATGTAGCGGGGAAAAAACAAGAGAGTTCATCAGACGCTGGATTCGAGCCGAGCTCATGCTCGAACGTATCAATTCATGATCACAAGCGTCTTACGAGTAGCGCCACTGAGACTGTTAAACGTCCTGCAACATTTTACAGATATAAACCACACTATGTCTTTTTTAAATGCACTCAGTGCGATGTTCAGACCCAACTGTGTTAACCGCATCAGCTAAACTCTCCCACTCTATTTTTTCTTTTGTTGTTAATTCCGGAGAACAAACTTGCAAATAACACCGCTTTTCCTCTGGTCTACCTCCGAAAGCAGCACCTCCATTTCACATTCTGTTCAAAGTTTCTCTTCTTGCTTGCTTTTGCCGTTACTTTTTCGTTGGGTTTTTCCATTAGCATAGTCATTAGCATATTCATACGGGGGAGGAGGCAGGGAGGAGTTTTACGCTCGTGCATGTTGCGCTCAGTTTCACCTTCATTCAGATGTACAAAAGAATATGCGTGAGACTCGGCGTACGCAGTGTTTCATACATCTAAATTTTTTCTGCGTACGCACATTTACAGCTTTGTGCGTACGCAATGTTTTAGTAAGATTTCCACGCAAGTCTTCGTACATGAGGCCCCTGGAGTTTCAAGCCTCAGATCGGCCCACCTCAGTTCATGACTGACTATATTAAAATAAGGTCATTTCCAATTCAGTTTCTAATGACACGATCACATCTTTTTTTTTGAGAAAACAGCTGCTTTAGAACTACAAATGTTCAACAACCCTAACAGTATTATATGTCTTAACAATAAAAATGAAATAAAATAAATTACTCAGACGAGGATCAAACCCGGGTCGGCGGCGTTGTAATCTATCGTGCCATCCTCTGTACCACAACAGAAGTATATGAAAAGGTGACTCATCTGACTTATATCATCATTAACCTGCAGGCTGCATCTTGCTCACAAGGCTGCGAGAAAATAGATAAAAAGAGCAGAGCTGCGGTAAAATAATGATTAAGAAGACTGTGGTCAAGAAAATAAATACATTTAAAAAGTGTGACTGCTGAGAGCAACAGATTCTGGAGCTAGGGACACCGGCCCTCGCGGCCAAAAAAACGGACCGGCCCACCGGGAATTCTCCTGGTCCTCCTGATTAGCCAATCCGGACCTGCTTTGCTGTGAAGCTCTAAATTAAGCTCAGGTATATTCTGTTTCCACTGATCATTCTTGAGATGTTTCAGCAGCTTCATTGGAGTTCACCTGTGGTCAATTCAGTTGATGGACATGATTTGAAAAGGCAGACACCTGTCTATATAAGGTCTCAGGGTTGACAGTGCATGTCAAAGCACAAACCAAGCATAAAGACAAAGGAATTGCCTGTAGACCTCAGAGAGAGGATTTTCTCAAGGCACAAGGCTGGGGAAGGTTACAGAAACATTTCTGCTGCTCTGAAAGTTCCAATGAGCACAGTGGCCTCCATCATCCGTAAGTGGAAGATGTTTGGACCACCAGGAATCTTCCTAGAGTTGGCCGGCGATCTAAGCTGAGTGATCAGGGGAGAAGGGCCTTAATCAGGGAGGTGATCAATAACCCGATGGTCACTCTGTCTGAGCTCCTGCGTTCTTCTGTTGAGAGAGGAAAACCTTACAGAAGGACAACCATCTGTGCAGCAATCCACCAATCAGGCCTGTATGGTAGAGTGGGCGGACGGAAGTCTCTCCCCACCTAGAATTTGTCAAAAGGCATCTGAAGGACTCTCAGACTATAAGAAACTAAATTCTCTACTCTGATGAGACTAAAATCGAACTCTTTGGAGTGAATGCTAGGCGTTACGTTTGGAGAAAACCAGGCAGCGCTCATCACCAGGCTAATACCATCCCTACAGTGAAGCATGGTGGTGGCAGCATCATGCTGTGGGGATGTTTTTCAGCAGCAGGAACTGGAAGACTAGTCAAGATAGAGGGAAAGACGAATGCAGCAACGTACAGAGACATCCTGAATGAAAACCTGCTTCAGAGTGCTCTTGACCTCAGACTGGGGCGACCGTTCATCTTCCAGCAGGACAATGACCCAAAGCACACCGCCAAAATATCAATGGAGTGGCTTCGCAACAACTCAGTGAAAGTCCTTGAGTGGCCCAGCCAGAGCCCAGACCTAAATACTATTGAACATCTCTGGAGAGATCTGAAAATGGCTGTACACCGTCGCTTCCCATCCAACCTGATAGAGCTTGAAAGGTACAGCAAAGAGGAATGGGCAAAAATTTCCAAAGACAGCTGTGCCAAGCTTGTGGCGTCATATTCAAGAAGACTTGAGGCTGTAATTGCTGCAAAAAGAGCATCAACAGAGTGATTAGCAAAGGCCTTGAATACTTCTGTATATGTAATTTTTCAGGTATTTTATTTTTAATAAATTTGCAAAAATTTCCTTATTGTAATTAAAAATAACTCCTTTTTCACATTGTCATTATGGGGTATTGTGTGGAGAATGTTGAGGAAATAAATTAATTTAATCCATTTTGGAATAAGGCTGTGACATAAACAAATGTGGAAACAGTGAAGCGCTATCAATACTTTCCGGATGCACTGTATGAAGGTTTCATGTCAGTCTTATGAACATCTTCTTCAAGTAAAGTGTTACCCAGTGTTCAGTCATAAACAGCCCACTCATCAAAATGAAATGAAAAAGCTCATTGTATAATGGAGGCCCCAGATAATTACAGCAGATCAGCACATTATCATTCTGCAGCCAGAGAGGAGAGAGGCTGTAATTGTTCTCAGCAACAGATAATTGTTTGCATCAATTGATGAAAGCCAATCGTAGCTTTGAGCAGTCGGATCAAGTGTTAGAATACATTAGATTGGTTAATATTATTATTATTATGATTATCTTGCTTGATTTATGATCTGTTATAAACTGTCTAATGTCACTTCAAACCAAAATGTAATTATTTTTAATGGTGTTTTTTATTTTTTAAACCTTGTCTTGTCTATAAAAGGACTTGTTTATAATGATGTGTCGAGTATGGTGACTTGGTACCATAAATGATAATAAATAATGCCAAAATAATAATAATAGTACTTGCTAAAAAAATAATAATAATCTAAAAAACAATTTTTTTAACATGACATTAAATAGGTTTAATAATATTTTCATAATTATCAGTCAGAATTAAATGTTATACTCTCACCGGCCACTTTATTAGGTACAGCTCTCCAACTGCTCGTTAGCGCAAATGTCTAATCAGCCAATCACATGGCAGCAGCTCAATGCATTTAGGCATATAGACATGGTCAAGACGATCTGCTGCAGTTCAAACCGAGCATCAGAATGGGGAAGAAATGGGATTTAAGTGACTTTGATCGTGGCATGGTTGTTGGTGCCAGATGAGCTGGTCTGAGTATTTTTTAGAAACTCCTGATCTACTGGGATTTTCACTCACAACCATCTCTAGGGTTTGGGTCTGAAAATGAGAAAATATCCAGCGAGCGGCAGTTCTGTGTGTGGAAATGCCTTGTTGATGCCAGAGGAGAATGGCCAGACTGGTTCCAGCTGATAGAAAGGCAACAGTAACTCTATTAACCAATCGTTGCAACCGAGGTATGCAGAAGAGCATCTCTGAACACACAACACGTCCAACCTTAAGGTGGATGGGGTACAGCAGCAGAAGACCACACCGGGTGCCACTCCTGTCAGCTTAGAACAGGAAACTGAGGCTACAATTCACACAGACTCACCAAAACTAGACAATAGAAGATTGGAGAAACATTGCCTGGCTGATGAGTCTCCATTTCTGCTGCGACATTCGGATGCTCAGTTCAGCATTTGGCATCAACATCATGATCCTGCCTTGTATCAACAGTTTAGGCTGGTGGTGGTGTAATGGTGTGGGGGATATTTTTTTGAGCATCGTGTCCTCGCCACAGCCTACCTGAGTATTGCTGCTGACCATGTCCATCCCTTTATGACCACAGTGTACTCATCTTCTGATTATAAAAGCGTGAATCATCTCAGACTGGTTTCTTGAACCTGACAATGAGTTCACTGTACTCAAATAGCCTCCACAGTCACCAGTACTCAATCCAATAGAGCATCTTTGGGATGTGGTGGAACAGGAGATTCACATCATTGTGCATGTGTGCAGCTGACAAATCTGCAGCAACTGTGTGATGCTATCATGTCAATATGGAGCAAAATCTCTGAGGAATATTTCCAGTACCTTGTTGAATCTATGTTACGTAGGATTAAGGCAGTTCTGAAGGTATAAGGGGGTCCAACCCGGTACTAGTAAGGTAATTATTTTAATGGTGGAGTTTTTAAAAAATCTTTCACTATTCTATAAATGGACATGTAATGTTCTAATGTGTAGAGAAATGTCAAGTTTGGCTAAATGTAAAAACAAATAATAATAATAATAATATTAATAGCACTAATATTAATAATAATAATAATAATAGTAATCATTTAAAAGGCCATAAAATATGTTGCATAATATTTTTATAAATATCAGTCAGATTGTTGGTTTGATTCAGAGCAGTTGGAGAATTTATTAGATTGGTTATTATTCTAATTACTAACTTGCTTTATTTATTAGCTGGTAACTTGTCGAGTTGTCTAATGTCAATTAAAAAAAAAATGATTTTTTAAAACACAGTTTTTTCCATGACAGAAATGGCTAATAATTACTGACAAAAAAAATTCATACATTTATTTATTTATTAATAATTAATTAATGCGTTAAAATTATATTTTAAAATAATATTTTTAATATATATAAAAATTATATTTTTTAAATATCAGCCAGACTACATGTTAGGTAGATTCAGTGTAGCCAGAGAATACATTTGATTGGTCATTATTATTATTATTATTATTATTGTTATTACTATTATTATTTTGTTTCATTTATGATCTGTTATAGGATGTTTAAAGTCATTTTTCCAAACCGAAATGCAATTATTTTATGGGTGAAGCTTTTGAAAAATCTTCATATTTTTATTGTCAGGGATTAAAAAGAACTTTTATTCTATAAATCAACATTTTTGAATGTATAAAGTAGCTTTGAGGGGTAAAAAACAGATTTAAGTCATAATATAAAGAGTTGTATTACTTTTTTAGTGATTTTTTAGTTTGATTGTATGGTATCAATTCCTGCTATTAACAAGTGGTTTATTACCTGACTATTAATAAAATATTGGCTGTTTATTAGTAAAGAAGATTTTCTGCATGAGCTTGTTCTACATCTCTTACCCTACCGAATACCTAAACCTAACAATGACCTAAAAATATTGATAAACAGCAAATTATGAGTTTATTGAGTTAAAAGTCATAGTTAGCGGTTTATTTATAGCAAGTATTGTACATTTTCCCAGAGATGGGTTGCAGCTGGAAGGTCATCCGCTGCGTAAAACATATGCTGGATAAGTTGGCGGTTCATTCCGCTGTGGCGACCTCAGATTAATAAAGATACTAAGCCGAAAAGAAAATGAATGAGTATTGTACAGTAAAATAAAGTGTAGGATTATTTGTCTAATTTAAAATATGAAATAATTAATTATTTCAATTAAAGGATGCTGCAAGGCAAATTGCCATCTAAACGTGTGTACACCATCCACACCATAAGAAATGGTTAATGAACTGTGCCTTTTTTTTATCCTTGTATTTGTTATAATAATTATTAGAGGTATTGTCTGTTTTTGTTCTTGTTTTTTACAGTAATTTATTTATCCTTTACTGTATGTTTTATTAATTTAATAATAATAATTAATTTAGTTCATTCAATTCACCTATAGCGCATGTGTTTGGACTGTGGGGGAAACCGGAGCACCCGGAGGAAACCCACACCAACACGGGGAGAACATGCAAACTCCACACAGAAATGCCAACTGACCCAGACGGGACTCGAACTAGCAACCTTCTTACTGTGAGGCAACAGTGCTAACCACTGAGCCACCACATCACCCCATGTTAATTAATTATGATTATTAATATATACACATTTCCTAAATATGCTTTGTACAAAAAATGTCATGCCAATAAAGCAACTGGAGTGTTTCTTCACAAATCAAGACATAATTTGACCTCCATGTAACCTCAGTGCTGTCTAGAACAATTAAGGAGGGATCAAATCCATTCCTGTGTGTGTGTGTGTTTGTGTGTGTGGCGTGTACACATGTACATTGGTGTTAGTGAATGAGTGTGAAACTGTAGGTGAAGGGAGGACGTCAGGGAATATAAGTGCCTGCAGCAGGACCGTGTGTGTGTGAAAAACCGAGTCACACAGGCTGAAATAAAGCACTGTGAGTGGGCGCTGGATCCTCTTACCAGCTTCAGGCCGTGCTCTTCGTTTTCAGCTTTCCGCGCTGCCCTCTGATAACACGGTTCACATTTGAGGCAACCGAGCGCTGAAAGAAACACGCATCAATATGAAATAATCCCCAAACATCAGATTTGCTGTCCAGGGCTCCGCGCCAATCCTCTTTCACATATATGTGTCAGCAAAAACACGCCGCAGTGTTACATAAGCAGCCCTCAGCCAGATTCACAAACACAGAGGCAGAGAGAGAGAGAGAGAGAGAGAGAGAATGAGAAAAGAGGAGGAAGAAGGAAAGGAAGAGCCACAGATGGGGTAAAAAGAACAACAGATGAATATAATAGAAGGAGAGACTGAAAGGAGGAGCAACAGAATAATGTACCCAATGAAAAAAGAGGGATGTTAGAAAACAGTGGGAAGCAGGAGGGAGAAAGAATGACCGACAGAAAATAAAAAAGAAAGAAAGATAATGGAGAAAAAAGGAAGAGAATAGAGAAAGAAAAGAAAAAAGGAAAGAAGCATAGAAAGAGCATGAGAAAGAAAGCAATAAAGAAAGATGGAAAGATAGAAAAAAGAGAAAGAAAAACAGAATGTAGAAAGAAAAAGAAAGAAAGGAAAAAGAAATAAAGCAACAAGGAAAGAGAGAGAAAAAAGAAAATAGGAATGGAGAAATACAAAGAAAGAAGGAAAAAGAGAATAGTGAAAGAAAGAAAGGAGAAAGAAAGAAAAAAAGAAAGAAAGAAAGAAGAAAAGAAAGGGAATGGGGAAAGAAAGAGAAGGGAGAAAGAAAGCAATAAAGAAAGACAGAATGTAGAAAGAAAGGAGGAAGAAATAAAGCAATAATGAAAGAGAAAGAAAAAAGAAAATAAGAAAGAAAGAAAAAGAAAAATAGAATAGAGAAAGAAAGAATTGAAAAGAAAGAGAATTGAGAGAGAAATGAAATGGAGAAAGAAAAAGAAAAATAGAAATAGAATAGAGAAAGAAAGAAAGAAAGAAGGATAGAAAGAGAATGAGAAAGAAAGCAATAAAGAAAGATAGAAAGAAAGAAAAATAGAGAAAGAAAAAAGATAGAAAAAAAGATAAGTAAAAACAGAATGTAGAAAGAAAAAGAAAGCAGAAAGAAAGCAATAAGGAAGAAGAAAGAAAAAAGAAAATAAGAAATAAAAAATAGGATATACTGTAGAAAGACAAAGAAAGAAAGAAAGAAAGAAAGAAAGAAAAGAGAAAGAGAATGTAAGAAAGAAAGAAAGAAAGAAAGAAAGAAAGAGAAGAAGGGAAGAAGCATAGAAAGAGAACAAATAAAGAAATAAAGCACAAAAGAAAGATAGAAAAAGAGAATAGAGAAAAAGATAGAAAGAGAATGTGAAAGAAAGCAATAATGAAAGATAGAAAGAAAAAAATGAGAAAGAAAGAAACAGAATGTTGAAAGAAAAAGAAAGAAAGGAGAAAGAAACAAAGCAATAATGAAAAGAATGAAAAAAGAAAATAACAATAGAGAAATACAAAGAAAAAAAGAGAAAGAGAATAGAGAAAGAAATAAAGCAATAATGAAAGAGAAAGAAAAAATAAAATAAGAAAGAAAAAAAGGAAAATACAATAGAAAAAGAAAGAAAGAAAGAAAAATAGGAAAGAAAGAATAAAGACAGAAAGAGAATGTAAGAAAGATAGACAAAAAAGGAAAGAAAAGGAGAGAAAATATAAAAAGGCAATCAACAAAAGAAAGAATGAAAAAAGAAAATGAAAGGCAGTGAAAGAACGAAAAGATTCAATTTAAGAGAACAAAAAACACAGAGGGCGACGCAGTGGCGCAGTATGTAGGGCTGTCGCCTCATAGCAAGAAGCTAGTGTATGAGTGTGAATCGGTGTGTATGGATGTTTCCCAGAGATGCTGTAGCCCATCTGCCTCAAGGCTGGATGTGTTGTGTGTTCAGAGATGCTCGTCTGCAGTCTTCGGTTGTAGCGAGTGCTTATTTGAGTTACTGTTCTATCAGCTGGAACCAGTCTGGCCATTCTCCTCTGACCTCTGGCATCAACAAGGCATTTGCGCCCACAGAACTGCCGCTCACTGGATATTTCCTCTTCTTCAGACCATTCTCTGTAAACCCTAGAGATGGCTGTGCGTGAAAATCCCAGTAGATCAGCAGTTTCTGAAATACTCAGATCAGCCCGTCTGGCATCAACAACCATGCCACGATCAAAGTCACTTAAATCCCCTTTCTTCCCCATCCTGATGATGTGTTTGAACTGCAGCAGATCGTCTTGACCATGTCTACATGCCTAAATGCATTAGGCTGCTGCCATGTGATTGGCTGATGAGAAATTTGTGTTAACGAGCAGTTAGACAGGTGTACCTATTAAAGTGGCCGGTGAGTGAAGTAAATCTCATTTCACCTGCAACTAAATGATCTCGGTAAAGCTGAAGAGGATCTTGATTTTGTGCTTTGAGAGTTTTTGATTGGAGCAGGATTACTAAACTCTCCATCCAAACACATACAGACAGACGAGTGCAGAAGGGATTGATGGGTAATTGGAGGATGGATTTAGCGTCTGATGAACACTCCAAACCAACACATGGCAAATGTGTCCAAAAACTAGACTGACACATCTGGATAATCCCTTCACATCTCGAGCCAAATTAATCACGGCAGAACAGTTTGACCGCTTTCACACACACACACATGCGTGCACACACACAAACGCACACACAAAACAATCAGTGTGAGATATTTACTGAGAGATTACTATCATAATCCATCTTTTCATTCAGCATCAGTCGCACCTTTTTCCACTTGAGCAGAAACGGCTCCAAATGACATGATGTCTGTCTGTTAGTGTTTAATCTCGCTCGGCAAGAGAATTAAAGCATCACAGGCAAAGCTCAAAGAGAGCCTTTACCCTGATTTTGAGTATAAAAAAAGGATAAAACCTCAGACTCCATCATCACAAGGGGTTCTGCTAGGAATAAATGTGGCTCTAAAATAGGGGTGGCCAACCCTGGAGAGCCACCTTCCTGCAGATTTCAGTTGCAACACATATCAAACACACCTGCCTGTAATTATCACGTGCTGTTCAGGTCCTAATTAATTGGTTCAGGTGTGTTTGATATGGGTAGCAACTGAAATCTGCAGGAAGGGGGCTCTCCAGGAACAGGGTTGGCCACTCCTGCTCTAAAACAATATATATATATATATATAGATATATACATACACACACACACACACACACACACACACACACACACACACACACACACATATACATATATATATATATATATATATATATATATATATATATATATATATATATACATATATACATATACATATATACATATATATATATATATATATATATATATATATATATATATATATATATATATATATATATATATATATATATATTAGGAATGTAACGGTATTGTAAATACCGTCATACCGCAATATTAATTTTTTTCGATATTACCCTAGTCGCATGACTCGGTAAAACTATAGTTCTTCTGAGAAAATTTGCTCAGGCGAATGAAGCGAACGGGAGGTAGCGGAAACTACAATTCCCATCAGCCCATGCTTGACCATCATCCCTTGCGGTCTGTTGTCGCTACAGATCCAGTAATGCGGAAATGGAGTGTGCTGCTAGAAGCGGAGATGAAAAAGAGCTGAAAAACTCTAAAGCGGGTGTTGTCGCCGCGCGCGTACTGAATAGCAGTGTTGTCGCGCGAGTTCTTATCAGCTGTGTTGTCGCGCGCGTACTGAATAGCGGTGTTGTCGTGCGCGTACTGAATAGCGGTGTTGTCGCACGCGTACTGAATAGGGGGTTTTGTCGCGCGCGTACTGAATAGGGGGTGTAGTCACACGAGTTCTTATCAGCTGTGTTGCCGTGCGCGTACTGAATAGCGGTGTTGTCGCGCGAGTTCTTATCATCTGTGTTGTCGCGCGAGTTCTTATCAGCTGTGTTGTCGCGCGCGTACTGAATAGCGGTGTTGTCAGCACACTATTCAGATTGATGCAGACATGAGATCTCTATCTTACTCATGGTTTGTCCTCTCAAGTGGGGGAAAGACAATGCACAACGTTCCCCACTGCTGTCAACCTGGGCCAAGTCATATCTCTCTGTCCCAGAAACCTCAGTCCCAAATGAGAGGGTTTTTTTTTCTGTTGCAGGGGACATTGTAAATGCCCAGAGATACCAGCTTTTACCAGATTATATTTATATGATAACTTTTCTTTAAACCCATCTCTATCTAAGTGAGTGAGTGATTAAATGTTGAATGTGATGAGTTTTCAACAATACTAAATTGAAACTTTATTTTTTTACATGGTTTAATATTTTTTTTGTTATTAAAATTGAAGTTCCTGTTTCAAAGCTTACAGATAGATGGCTAATTTGTATGTCATTGACACTTTTGGCACTTTTTTGGAGTATTTTCATAAGTTTTGTTTTTTCCTGTAAATGATTCAATAAATACCGTACCGTGACATTCATACCGAGGTATTACCGTACCGTGAAATTCTGATACCGTTACATCCCTAATATATATATATATATATATATATATATATATATATATATATATATATATATATATATATATACACACACATATATACATACATACATATACATACATATACACACACACACACACACAATGCAATCAGTAATCTCAAAATACCAGAAATAATCTCGATAATTATATCCAGGTGAACTTGAATTCAATAGAAAATACAAAATAAAATTTTTATTTGATATAAAAGCCCCACAGAACCATCAAGATTTTGACATTTTTCTCAGAAAATATTTGTAAAGGTGCCATTGAATTGAAATGTTCCCCAGAGCCAGAGATCGATATCGGCCGATAATCACACTTTTTGAATCAATCGGTACTCGCCAATCTGGCCGATCTCATGAACCGATGGCAAGTGTTCGATTATGAGTTTACAAGTGTGAGCGTTTGCGGCTATAATATATAAAGATGTGGAGCAACCTCTGTTTACAGTCTATTGGCGTTACTCGCTAGAGTGATGATTTCTTTGTTGCAGCCGTTGTATATCCAGTGTTTTGAGCTGCTTGAGCTGTTTTATCTATTCATTTCTGCAAAGCTGCTTCTGGCCATGACATGTTCACCCCTAAATGGTTATGAGAGATGTGTTTAAGGGATTACATGCTGATTCCTTAATTTATTCTCTTAGGGATGGAGAGATGTCCATTTAAGTATCATGCTTAGAGGGAAAATGTGCTTTATGCATGATAAAGCTTGAAGCATTAGAATCTGTACTTGGTATCGGCTGATTACCATGACAAGGAATCAGAGCATCCCTACTAATTAGTTTACAAATGAAGTAATGCGTGATCAAATAAAATGACGCAGGGAAAACGTATTGAACACATGAAGAAAGGGGGGTGTAGAAAGGCAGTGAAAGCCCAGACAGCAGCTGAAATCTCTCAGTGGTTCTTCAGCAACCTTCTGCCCATTGATGAATATCAGCTGGTTCAGTCCAACATCTACATTAGCAGAAGGATTCAAGGGTGGACATTTCAGCAGGACAATGATCCAAAACACAGCCAAGGAGACTCTCAAAAGCTTTCAGAGAAACAAAATCAAGCTGTAGAATGGCCCAGCCAATCACCTGATCTGAATCCAATAGAAAATACAAAAGAAAATACAGATTTGACAGACAAGACCCACAGAATCATCAAGATTTTTCAAGCCTGTGGAAAAACTCACACCTTATTTCTCTGATTAATTTTTGTTTATTATTTTGTTTACTTCTTTCCCCCTCTGTATATCTTTACTATAAAACATACAGTAGCTTTCACAATGGGACTTTAAAATAGAGTAACATACTGCATAACTGTCCTACAGTAAAATACAGTTCATATTACAGTTAATTACTGTGCAATTTACATAAATCGTTAACAGTGTACCGCACATTTAGACAAAAACATGATTTAAGCATGCCTTTATATTCTAATCCTCATGGTAAAGTCAGCATGTGCCCTTCTGAACACATCTGCGAGGCACTCGACCTTATTTCTCCTCATCCAGATCTGATATTTGGCACGCCTGTTGATAAGAGCTCCACTTCATTTGGTTTATCAGGCTGTAGAGCACGACAGCCGACCGACATCTCGCCTGGAGATTAATACCATCGACAAGCCATCCAGCGACCGACAAGATTTTGCTCTTTGCTAAAGAGCCGCGGCTCAATATTGGCAGACGGGTCAGGAGTGCCTCTGATTACACAGAGCGGGCGAAAGCAGATGTGCCATCATTAAACATCAATACAGTACGGCCTATATGGGGCCCCCGGGAGCCCCTTTCCAATCTATAGCTCAGGCTCTTTTTTTTCCCCGCGTCTGTGTGCTTCTGAAAGCCCCCTGAAACTCGAGCCCTAAATAAAAGAGCGTGGATGTTAGGTAATACGAGTTGTGCTCCCGAGTCAATATGCTGTGGATCTTGCGGAAAGAGGGCAGCTTGTGTTTTGTGCATGTGCAAATGTGCAATAGGACCCCCCGCGGTTTTGACTGCAAT
Source organism: Danio rerio (assembly GCF_049306965.1). Lineage (NCBI taxonomy): Eukaryota > Metazoa > Chordata > Actinopteri > Cypriniformes > Danionidae > Danio > Danio rerio. The sequence goes on along the minus strand of NC_133182.1, from coordinate 7,088,012 downwards.
CGAGTCTAAAAATCAAGCTGCTCATTCTGCGCGGGGCCGCGGAGGGAGCGACGGCTTTCAGAGTTGGGTTACACTGTGTGAATGTGGTCCGTTCCTGTCGAATGGGTTCTCCGCAGAACCCCTATTAAGGGATTTAATGATGAACTGCGAACTGGTTGAAGAACAATGCAAACATAGTGAGATTTGAGAGTCACGGCTGAAAGGATATTATATGCAATATTCCAGTTTTTTGCACATTAGTCTATATTGGTCGCATGTTTTGGATGGAAACATAGCTATTGTACACTGTTAACAATTTCCTGTAGAATCTACACTACACCTGACAAAAGTCTCGTCTTCAATCCCAGTTGTAAGAGCAACAAATAATAACTCGATTTCTAGTTGATCATTTGGAAGTGGCAGGAGGTGGATTTCTCTGTTGAATAATCTGTTGAACTGCATCTCAATCATCACAAATACGAAGACCTACTGGAGCCCGCACACACCCAAGATTCTCACAGAGATCAGTCAAGTTTGGTTTAGGAAAAGTCATGGTTTGGGGTTACATTCAGTATGCGAGAGATCTGCAGAGTGGACGGTATTAAGGTATCAAGACATCTGTGCTGCCCATTACATTACAAACCACAAGAGAGGGGAAATTCTCCAGCAGGACAGCGCTCCTTCTCATACTTCAGCCTCCACATCAAAGCTCCTGAAAGCAAAGAAGGTCAAGCTGCTACAGGATGGGCCAGCCCAGTCAACAGGCATGAACATTATTAAGCATGTCAGGGGTAAGATGGAGGAGGAGGCATTGAAAATGACTCCAAAGGATCTTGATGAGCTCTGGGAGTCCTGCTGTCTTTGCCATTCCAGATGACTTTAATAATCAGTGATTTGAGTCATGTCAGAGATGTATGGATGCAGTCCTCCAAGCTCATGATGGAGTCAGACACAATATTCATTCTGTTTCCACTGCAGCAGGACTTTATATTCTATACTGGACATTATTTCTGTGACAAGACTTTTGCCTAAACAAAGTCAGACCTTACTGTCCTAATTAAATCACTAAGTATCAAGGCATGATCAGATTTTATTGTGGTAAAATAAGCGTCATCTAGAGGCCTTTGGCTTTCAGATAAGCCACTTCTGATACCAAATGATCAACTAGAAGTCAAGTTATTATTTGTTTTACTAAAACTTGGATAGACGACAAGACATTTGTCAGATAGTACAGTAACTTACTGTAAATCAATTACAGCAAAACTGCTGTATTAACAGCACTATTTGTCTCGCTGTATATGTAATTGTATTTACAGCAGGGAAAATAAGTATTGAACACGGCACTAAAGGTGCCGTTGGCTTTAAAGTTTCACCAGATGTTGATGACAACCAAAAGAAACCCATATATGGAAAAAAACTAATCTAATTACTTTACAAAGGAAGTTATGCGTAATAAAATGACGCATGGAAAAATCATTGAACACATGAAGAAAGGGAGGTGTAGAATGGCAGTGAAAGCCCAGACAGCAGCTGAAATCTCTCAGTAGTTCTTTAGCAACCCTCTGCCCTTCATCAGTGTAAATGAATATCAGCTGCTCCAGTCCAACATCTACATTTGCAGGAGGATTTAGATAAAACCAGAGTGGACATTTCAGCAAGACAATTATTCAAAACACAGCCAAGGAGACTCTCAGATTATTGGCTGGGCCATCCTAAAGTTAGTTTTTCTGTTTTTCTCGTTTCTGCCCATATGGACAGCTTTTGCACTGTTTCCAGTTTGTCCAGTAGCTCGCAATGTACGTCGATGGACTTAAGAGGCAGAGAGGAGTTGACCACAATGATGGGGTTCGAGTCTGGTGAAAAACGGTTGCAGGAAGCGGGTAAGACGAAAAAACTAAAGCCAAAAAATAAAATAAATGAAGAAGAGGGTGAGAATGTGGTACAATCTGAAAACGTGGTAAAAATCAGGCGAGGGCTTTTCTTTTTCTGGATTGATTTTGAAAACTCTTGCGGTTGGGTTTATAGATGTCGGTCGGTGCACGGTCAGTCAGTCAACAGGGGCCTCTGGTGGATTTATGCAAGAACAGCAAGAGCGAATAGTATTCATGAGAGAAGTTTGAGGTCTCAAAAAGCGTACACAGGGACCTCTAATGGATTTAAAGGAGAACAGCAGGGGTGAACAGCACTCGTAAGAGAAGTTTGAGGTCTCAAAAAGCATACACAGCGGCCTCTAGTGGATTTACTTGAGAACAGCAGGCACAAATGGCATTCGGAAAAAGAAGTTTGAGGTCTCAAAAAGCGTACACAGCGGCCTCTAGTGGATTTACTTGAGAACAGCAGGCACAAATGGCATTCGGAAAAAGAAGTTTGAGGTCTCAAAAAGCATACACAGCGGCCTCTAGTGGATTTACTTGAGAACAGCAGGCACAAATGGCATTCGGAAAAAGAAGTTTGAGGTCTCAAAAAGCGTACACAGTGGCCTCTGGTGGACTTACGTGAGAACATCCTGCTGGAAAATCCAGCTTAAACCAGCCTAGGATGGTTGGCTGGTTTAAGCTGGTCAACCAGGCAGGTTTTAGAGGGTTTTAGGTCATCTCCAGGCTTGTTTCCAGCCATTTCCAGCCTGGTTTTAGCTGATCAGGCTGGAAAATGGCTAGCTAAATCCAGCTAAAACCAACTTGACCAACCTGGTTTAAGCTGGACATAGCTGGTTTTGGCTGGGCTCCCAGCCTGCTAGGCTGGTCAAGCTGGTCATCTCCCAGCCTGACCAGCTAAGAGCAGCCTGGAAATGGCCAAAAACCCTCTAAAACCAGCCTGGTCGACCAGCTAAAACAGGGGTCACCAAACTTGTTCGTGGAAGGCCTGTGTCCTACAGATCTTAGCTCCAACCCCCATCAAACACACCTGAATAAGCTAATCAAGGTCTTACTAGGTATACTTGAAACATCCAGGGAGGTGTGTTGAAGCAAGTTGGAGCCAAACCCTGCAGGGACACCGGCCCTCCAGGACCAAGATTGGTGACCCCTGAGCTAAAACAAGCCAACCATCCTAGGCAGGTTTAAGCTGGATTTTTCAGCAGGGCAGCAGGCACAAATGGCACTTATAAGAAAAGTTCGAGGTTTTCAACAGCGCACACAGCAGCCTCTGTTCGGTTTACGCAAGAACAGCAGGCGCGAATGGTACTCATGAGAAGCTTGAGGTCTCAAAAAGCATATACATCAGCTTCTGGTGGATTTACACAAGAACAGCAGGCATGAATGGCACTCTTGGGAGAAATCGAAGATCTGAAAAAGCATACACAGCGGCCTCTGGTGGATTTACGCGAGAACAGCAGGCGTGAATGGCACTCAAGAGAGGTTTGAGGTCTCGAAAATCGTACACAGTGGCCTCTGGTGGATTAACGCAAGTACAGCATGCACGAATGGCACTCGTAAGAGAAGTTTGAGGTCTCAAAAAGCATAGATTGATTAATGTGAGAACAGCAGAGGTGAAAGGCACTCATAAGAACTTTTAGACCTCAAAAAGCGAACACACAGCGCCCTCTGGTGGATTCGCGAAAACAAAAACTGCAACAAATAAATTTGTATCTGCTGGGACGTGTTTGGCGCTCTCCAGAAATGTATATAGGGGTACGTATTCAGAATGAACCAGTGTTAGATGGTCAACAGTGCGATTAAAGATGTATTAACAGAAATGAATGACATGCATGTATTTGATATACGATCAAGACTAGACCCACAAAAAATCTGCGCGCGCAGAATTCCAAAGATTTTCCGCAGAATTCTGCAGATTTCTGGGGATTTTTAGCCCATTATTCATTCTGTTTATTTACTTGAGTAAATGTGTAAATATGAATTTATTCAGTTTTTATTCAGTAATTTATTACTTTTTATTTAATATATTAAGGTTTTAGTTATGATACTCCGCTGGATACTCCCAAAATAATTCTGCAGAAATCTGCAGATTTTTACCAAAATTCTCAGCAGAAATAGCAAAAACATCTTGAAAACCTCTGCCGTCTCAGTCATTTCATATGGTTTAATCAATTCAGAATTGCCGTCAGTAACGGCTGCCGCCTCTTTTGTTGAAGCAGTGTGTACATGTATGTGTGTTGCCACTAAACTCTACAGTTGTTAAGCAGAGCTAATGATTTCCCCAAACTAACCTCAGAGTAACCAGACATTCACACACACTACGAGCTGTTTACCTCCAGCGTGGCTTTGCAGAGTGTGTGAGTGCAGCGGCTGTGGTTTATTCTCCACTGATGGACTTGATCTCCTGGCTGCAGGAGCTGGAGGAGTCTTCAATAATTCACCTCCGAGCGCATCAATATTTAGTCTGTTGCGGAAAGATCAGCTGCGTGTTGCGGGTCGATGCGGAGACTAAACTGTGTGAGTGTGTGTGTGTGTGTGTGGGACACTGAAGGGCTTTAAATCTTTACTGCTTAGTGTTAAAACCTCCCATCATCCTTCCTCTGCCAGGATCCACTCATCTGTGTTTTTTCCTCTGAAGGGTCGTCTGCACCCACTCGCTCGCTCTCTCCCACACACACTGTACTGCTCTCAGAGTCTGTTTGCTGGAGATTTCCTCTCTGGTTCTCTCCATCTCTTCAGTTTCCTTCTCTCTCTGGACACACGTGCAGGACATTTACAGTGTTCAGTTCATGTCACATTTGCTGTGTTCATGTTAAATCATGATAGACTTGTGCTAACAACATTAAATCATGACATCATAAACGTGTCAATTCATGCTAACAACGTGCTAATTTATGTTGGAAACCTGTTAACATGCTAAAATCATGCCAATTCATGTTAGAAACATGCTAACAACATTCTAATTCATGCTAGAAACATGCCAATTTATGCTAGAAACATGCTAACAACATGCCAATTCATGCTAGAAACATGCTAACAACATGATAATTCATGTTAGAAACATGCCAACAACCTGCTAATTCATGCTAAAAACATGCTAGCAACTTGTTAATTCATGTTGGAATCATACTAACTACGTGCTTATTGATGTTGAAATCATGCTAATAACATGCTAATTTACGTTAGAATCATGCTAACAACATAATTTATTTTAGCAACATGTTAATTCATGCTAAAACATTCTAAAAAACATGCCAATTCTTGCTTTAAACATGCTAACGTGCTAATTCAAACATGCTAATTGCTGTTGGAATCATGTTAAAATCATGCTAATTTGTGTTAAAATCATGCTAACATGCCAGTTCATGTTTGAAACATAACATGTTACAATTATGCTAAATCATAATATATTCATGTTGACAACATGCTAATCCATGCTATAATCATGCTAACATGTTAATTTGTTAAAAACATGGTAACATGCTAACAACATGGTAATTCATGTTAGAATAATTGGAATTTATAATAGAATTTTGTTAATTCATGCTAGAAACATGCTAGCAACATACTAATTCATGGTAGAAACATCTTAACAACATGTTAATTAATTTTGGAATCATCCTACCAACATGCTAATTCATGTTATTAATGTTGGAATCATGTTATCAAATGTTAATTCATGTTTGAATCATGATAACATGCTAACCCATGCTAAATATATGATATCAACATGCTAATCAATGTTAAAACATATTAATTCATGTTAGAAACATGCCAATTCAAACTAGAAACATGCTAACATTATAACTGATGTTTGGGTCACCCTTACAACATAGTAATTCATGTTGAAAACATGCTAATTTGTGTTGGAATCATACTAAATCATGTTAACAACATGTCAATTCACGTCGGAGTCATGCTAACAACATGCTAATTCATGTTACAAACATTCTAATCAATGCTAGAATTATGAAATCAACATGCTAGTCAATGTTAGAAAATGCTAAAACATGTTAATATATGTTAAGATAATGCTAACAACAAGCTACTTTATGTTAGAAACATGTAAGCAACATGTTTTTTATGTTGAAATCTTGTTTAAACATGCTAATCCATGCTGAAATTATGCTAATCAATGCTAGAATTCTAATAGCAACATGCTAATCAATATTAGAAAACATGCCAATTTGTGCTAGAAACAAGCTAACAACATGATAATTCATGTTGCAATCATGGTAACAACATGTCAACCCGTGCTAAAATGATAGCAACATGCTAATCAATGTTAAAAACATGTTAGTTCATGTTAGAACAAACCACAAACATGATAACACTATGCTAATTGATGTTGGAATCATTGTAACATGGTAACTCATGCTAGAAACATTTTGTTAGAAAAATGCTAACTACATGTTTATTCATGCTAGACACATGTTAAGAACATGCTAATTCATGCTTGACTAATGCAAACAAGCTAATTCATGGTAAAGACATGCTAGCAACATGCTTTTTCATGTTGGAATCTTTTTAAAAACATGCTAATCCATGCTAAAAGTATGCTAATCAATGCTGGAATGTTGATAGCAACATGCTAATCAAGGAAATATGCTAATTTGTGCTAGAAACATGACAACAATATGAGGATTCATGTTGCAATTATGGTAAAACATGCTAAGCCATGCTAAAATTATGCTAATTAATGCTAGAATCATGCTAGCAACATGATAATACAAACAAGAAACATGCTAACAACATGCTAATTTATGTTGGAATCATCGTAACATGTTAATTCATGCTAGAAACATGCTAATTCATGTTAGAAACATAATAACATCATGGTAATTCATGCTAGACACATGTGAACAACATGCTAATTCAGGTTAGAAACATGCTAACAAAATGATCATTCAAACAAGAAACATGCTAACAACATGGTAATTTATGTTGGAATTATTGTAACATGCTAATTCATGCTAGAAACATGCTAATTCATGTTAGAAACATGCTAACAACATGTTAATTCATGCTAGAAATGTTAACGACATGCTCATTCATGTTAGAAACATGCTAACATGATAATTCAAACAAGAAACATGCTAAAAACGTGCAAATTTATTTTGGAATCATCGTAACATGCTATATCTTGCTATAAACATGCTAATTCATGTTAGAAACATGCTTACATGTTAATTTATGCTAGAAACATGTTAACAACATGCTAATTTATGTTAGAATCATCGTAACATGCTAATTCATGCCAGAAACATGCTAACAATATGAAAAACTACACCAGCATATATTTTACACAGTGGATGCCCTTTCAGTCGCAACCCAGAACTGGGAAACACCCCCACACACACACTCATAAACTATGGACAATTTTGTTTTCTGTTTTAAATAAAAATGTATACATTCTATTCAAATATTTTTCAGTCATCTTGTATAATTTAATCAATTAAAAACTGCTGTGTCAGTAACAGCTGCCGTTTCCATTGTTAAAGCCGTTTGTCCATGTATGTGGGTCAAAGACGAGCTGTATTTTGGAGATGTCTACTGAATGCTGTTTTCTGTAGATGATGGAAAAGGTTAGATAAGGTGCATGAAGACACATGAGGGACAGAAACACTGCAGCTCTTCAGCATCTCTGCTTTTGCTCTGATAGGAGCTGATCTGTAGGCTTAGAAAAAGGACACAGAGAAATTTACTCTCTAATACTGCAGGGCAGCCGCCTACAGAATGGCAACAAACACACACACACACACACACACACACACACACACACACACACACACACACACACACACACACACACACAGCGCTGATGCATCATAAAGCCACAGGAGCAGAGCAACACAACTGCAGCGTGTGTGTGTGTGTGTGTGTATTCCTGACTTCTTCAGGATTCTGTATTCATATATGTTTTATTTCTTTTTTTAAAAGGCAGTGTAGTGCTTGTTGCTATGTGGTTGCTAGGCCGTTGCTAATGTTTTCAGTGAATTGTTATGCAGTTGCTAGGATGTTGTTAGTGGTTTTGGTGCATCATTATGAGGTTGCTAGGATGTTGTTAGTGGTTTTGGTGCATCATTATGTGGTTGCTAGGATGTTGTTAGTGGTTTTGGTGCATCATTATGAGGTTGCTAGGATGTTGTTAGTGGTTTTGGTGTATCGTTATGTGGTTGCTAGGCTATTGTTAGTGTTTTGGTTGAAACATTAGGCGGTTGCTAGGCAGTGCTGTGGTTGCTAGTCTGTTAGTGATTTTGATACATTGTTATGTGGGTGCTAGGCTGTTGTTAGTGGTTTTGGTCTATCGTTATGTGGGTGCTAGGCTGTTGTTAGTGGTTTTGGTCTATCGTTATGTGGTTGCTAGGCTGTTGTCAGTGGTTTTGATGCATCGCTATGTGTTGCTAGGCTGTTGTTAGAGGTTTTGGTGTATCGTTATGCGGTTGCTAGATTGTTGTTAGAGGTTTTGGTGCATCATTATGTGGTTGCTAGGCTGGGTTAGTGGTTTTTTGGTGCATCATTATGTGGTTGCTAGGCTTTTGTAAGTGGTTTTGGTGCATTGTTATGTGGTTGCTAGGCTGTCATTAGGGTTTTTGGTGTATTGTTAAGCAGTTGCTTGGTTTTTGTTAGTGTTTTGGTTGAATCATTAGGCGGTTGCTAGGCAGTGCTGTGGTTGCTAGTCTGTTAGTGATTTTGATGCATCGTTATGTGAGTGCTAGGCTGTTGTTAGTGGTTTTGGTCTATCGTTATGCAGTTGCTAAGCTGTTGTTAGTGGTTTTCAGTTAATCATCATGTGGTTGCTAGGCTGTTAGTGTTTTCAGTAAATTGTTATGTGGTTGCTAGGCTGTTGGTAGTGTTTTCTGTGAATTGTTATGTGGTTGCTAGGCTGTTAATGTTTTCTGTGAATTGTTATGTGGTTGCTAGCCTGTAATGTTTTCTGTGAATTGTTATGTGGTTGCTAGGCTGTTGGGAGTGTTTTCTGTGAATTGTTATGTGGTTGCTAGGCTGTTAATGTTTTCTGTGAATTGTTATGTGGTTGCTAGGCTGTTGTTAGTGTTTCCCGTGTATTGTTATGCAGTCGCTAGGCTGTTGTTAGTGTTTTCAGTTAATCATCATGCGGTTGCTAAGCTGTAAGTGTTTTCAGTTAATTGTTTGTGGTTGCTAGGCTGTTGTTAAGGTTTCCTGTGAACTGTTATGCAGTTGCTAGGCTATTCTTAGTGTTTTCGGTTAATTTTTATGCGGCTGCTAGGCTGTTGTTAGTGTTTTTGGTGAGCGAGTAAAATCGTTTACTGGAGACTCTGAACGGATTGTTTAATAATAATTATAAAAATTCCTTAAATTTAAATACTGCTTTTCTGGGTACTCAAAGCAATTTACAGATGTAAATACACGCTCAAGTACAACAATGAGGGAAAACACTTGGTTACTGTCCACCCCTGATCATGAATATCTGAAATGACAGAAATTTTAGGATGCTAATTTACACAATTAGCTATTGAATAATCACTCTAAACATGAATGAGACCATCAGTAGGTCTACCAGAGTATATTTCACATACCTCATTTACTCTCCCTACTCAACAGTTAGTCATTTGCTAGTCAAAAATGTTAAATAAAACACAAACGACAGAAAAGTAGATGACTAGAAGAAGCACATCAGCCCGAGGGATGTTTTTAAAGCTTTAATGGTCAATGTTTTCACATCTCTCATTACACAGCTTCAGAAGCCCACCTCTGATTGTCAGAAGCATCTTATTTAAAGCCTCCAAAAGAAGTCTTTGAAAATGTAGCACTTAAATAAATAGAATATGAATAGAAAATGATTTCAGTGGAATAACAACATGTTGATGTCGTCTTCACATTCAGCACAGAAGAAAAAGCATACCAATCTCCCTTCTTATCTTCATGAAATTGACAATTGCACAGCAGGTTTTCTTGCATACAACAAATTCTATGCTTTTTACTTCTAACGTCTCTTACAATACAGTACATCATGGTTGACGAAAGACCCTTGAATTTGCCTCCAGCGTCATCTACCGAATGGATTTCGGAATGAAGAATGAGTTTAGCTCACGACTGCTGTTTGTTCAACACGAAATACATTATATACAATCAATCAAACAGCAATCTCTACATCTCTAATGGCTCGATAAAAGGATGGAGATGCTCACATTGACAGCAGTATTAATTCATTCGCTGAGGTATTTCTCCAATTTTAAAATCGAGATGAGAATGTTACATTTTGTTGACGTTTTAGCTTTACTCCTAAATATAGGAGGTAATGAGCAGGCAATTGTTTCAAGATGCTCACGAGTTTGATCTACATACAGTAGTAATGATGTTATGGCATACTGTACAAACCATTTCTATATTGCTCCAAATATTAGTCTTTAAAATACAGTACGTTCGAAAAAACTAAATACGATAGCGAGATAAACTGAAAAACTGACCCACAATTGGGTTTTTGGAATGAAAGCCTCACTATTAAAGCCTAATATTGCTGGAGAGAGCAGTAATTGTAGCTTCATCCAATTAAAAAAACATGACTGAATGAATCTTGCAGCACACCAACCAGTGTTAAAAACAATGCTCTTTACGAGGCTGTTCTTTCAGTAGGTATAGTGTTTCAATTTGGTCGCCTAACCAGTGATCTCAGGCACCCTAATAAGACACAATTCATGCGTCTCTCATTCACTTTAAGTCTTAGAGTCTTTACAAATGAGCCGGAGCAAGCTAAACTGGCATTGTAGGGAAACAAGGTACATGCTGCTATGTGGATTCGCAGAAATAAGATGGGGTTGCTGTAGCAGACGAAAGAGAAGAGGTCGGGAGGGGAAGGGGACAAAAAGGGGTGTCGCGGATGAAAGTGAGGGGAGGGGAAGGGGCCAGGTAGTGGTGTCAAGGACAAAAGTGAAAGCTTGGAAGGTGAAGGGGATAGGACTGGGGAGTGGTGTCGCGGATGAAAGTGAATAGCAGGGAAGGGGGAGGGGCAGAGAAGGGGTAGGGGCCGGGGTGTGGTGTTGCGGACAAAAGTGAATAGCAGGAAAGGGGAAGGGGCGGGGAAGGGGTCGGTGTGTGGTGTCATGGACAAAAGTGAATAGCAGGGAAAGGGGAGGGGCTGGGGAATGGTGTTGAGGATGTAAGTGAAAAGCGGCAAAGGTGTAAGCGGAGGGGGGCAGGGAAAGGATAGGAGCTGGAAAATTGTGTTGAGGATGAAGGTGAATAGTAGTAAAGGGGTAGGAGCAGGGAGGGGGTAGGAGCAGGGAAAAGGTAGGGCTTGGGGATAGGGGCCTTGGTGTGGTGTTGCGGACAAAAGGGAATAGCAGGAAAGGGGAAGGGACAGGGAAGGGGCCGGTGTGTGGTGTCATGGACAAAAGTGAACAGCAGGGAAAGGGGAGGGGCTAGGGAATGGTGTTGAGGATAAAAGTGAATAGCAGGAAAGGGGTAGGAGCAGGGAGGGGGTAGGGGCAGGGAAAGGATAGGTGCTGGGAAATGATGTTGCGGATGAAAGTGAATAGCAGTAAAGGGGTAGGAGCAGGGAAGGGATAGGGGCTGGGGAATGGTGTTGCAAATGAAAGTGAAAAGCAGGAAAGGGGAAGGGGCAGGGAAGGGGTAGGGGCAAGGAAGGGGTAGGAGCAGGGGCAGGGAAAGGGGCAGGGGCAGGGAAGGGGTAGGGGCAAGGAAGGGGTAGGGGCAAGGAAGGGGTAGGGGCAGGGAAGGGATAGGGGCAGGGAAGGGGTAGGAGCAGGGGCAGGGAAAGGGGTAGGGGCAAAGAAGGGGTAGGGGCAGGGAAGGGGTAGGGGAAAGGAATGGGTAGGGGCCGGTGTGTAGTGAATAGCAGGGAAAGGGGAGGGGCTGGGAAATGGTGTTGAGGATGAAAGTGAATAGCGGGAAAGGGGTGGGGGGGGGCAGGAAAAGGATAGGGGCTGGTAAATGGTGTTGAGGATGAAGGTGAATAGTAGTAAAGGGGTAGGAGCAGGGAAAAGGTAGGGGCAAGGAAGGGATAGGGGCCTTGGTGTGGTGTTGCGGACAAAAGGGAATGGACGGAAAGGGGTAGGGGCTGGGGAATGGTGTTGCAAATGAAAGTTAATTTGTAAGTCGCTTTGGATAAAAGCGTCTGCTAAATGACTAAATGTAAATGTAAAGTGAAAAGCAGGAAAGAGGTAGAAGCAGGAAGGGGTAGCGGCTGGGGTGTTGCGGACTAAAGTGAATAGAGTGGAGGAACCATGTCGTCAATTTATATGCAAAAACCTGGAAGCGAGTTAGCATTTTAGCACTTCCGGTTCCCTCGTCCCAAAGTCAATGGGTTTTTTCAACGGTGTTTCAGAAAAATTGCTAAAATAAGGTTTGTGGCTAACACAAACTCAAGACACTTTCACGTTTTGTTCTAAGACATAAAACACATCAGTCACAGCACACTGTTGAATTTTTAAATCAGTAATGCTTCTTTAAAAAGACGGTTGCGATCAAGTTGCTAAATGGGACTACAGGCGGTGTCGGGGACATTATACGTCATCCAGCTGATCTGGTTTGGAGCGCAGCTCGCTTGTGTTGGGCATTTGGATGTGTCTGTTATTTAGGTATTTTCATGAATAGTATTTTATAGTTTGTTGTGTTTTTCTAATTGGGAATTCAGATTATGTGTAGATAATTCCTTCACTTGTAAAGGCTGTCGAGACAGATTCATTTGTTGATCATTTATTTTAATTAAACGATATTATCAACATATTTCTTACTAGTGCAGCCTGTCTCTGTCCTGCTCTCAGTAATGCAAACGTGTGAATAAATGTGTAAAAATACATGCATGTTAACTGTCATTTTAATGTGATCACGTGTTTCATCTTTTTTTCTTCATCTGAACACATTTAACTCCATCATAACTGCAATATTTACAATCCTCCATGAAATGTATAGCAGATGTGACTGTATGGGCTGCTTTTCACTGTACTTCGTGAGAAAAAAAGGAATATTGAATGTTGTTCTGTGTCCATGATGGAACTTGCAGGCATTTGATAGACTTGTTCCTCCTCACGCCTTATTTCTGTTGTCTGTTAAGGTAAGCAGGCTGTGTGCACGTGAGCGATACACTTATTTAAACATGTCTGATGATAATACTATATAGGCAGATTTATACACACAGTTTTAAAACTTTTAAAACAACCGTAAAGCAAAACAGATGCATTTCCCACGTAAAAACAATCCAAAAGCAACATAAGTCTATGTGTTTGTTTGTATTTTTTTGTTTATAATATATACCGTGGATTATAATATAATGAACAGAGAGATTAACTCTTTGTCATGGACAATATTTCTAAACATAAGTTTGAACAGTTGTCTGTAGCAGGGTGGTGCTGACATCACAGACGAGCGCCCCGAGGGCTCTGTAGTCTGTTTATAGCCTAATGTTAGCTTTTCAATTCTTGCGTTTGCATTTAAGATCCAAAAGTGTTTAAAGTTGTATTTTCGTGTGACGATTATCCGGCTGGACAAAACGTGTAAGTGTAATGAACAGTGTTTGAACACAGAGCTTATTATTTGTAATCTTCGAAAAGCCTATGGGAAAATCCTATAGGGATTTTCACGAGGGAACCATTTTTATGCTAGCAGCCGATTAGCCAACAAAGTGACGTCATAGTTCCTCCACTCTATAGCAGGGAAGCGGGAGGGGCTGGGGAATGGTGTTGTGGATGAAAGTGAATAGCAGGGAAGGGGTAGGAGGAGGGAAGCAGTAGGGGCAGGGAAGGGGTAGTGGCTGGGGAGTGCCGTCTCGGATAAAAGTGAAGAGCATGGAGGGTGGGGAGTGTTGCAGAAGAAAGTGTACAGTGGTGGGGCATTAGGTTAGGAAGTGTGGCGAACAAAAGCAAATAGGTATCACTGCAGCCTGGACACCTTTAAGTGAGAGGGATTTAAACCACAAGTAGGTTAGGTTTAGGTGGTGTAGGTGGAGTAGATATAAATTAAACACATCAGGTTATTGAGAGGTTGGGTTTAGGGTTGGGGTAGGTGTAGATCAGGGGTGTCCAAACACGGTAATAACCGAATAACGGATATTAAATTACAGAAATTTAGCGTAAAATAACAGATATTAAATTACAGAAATTTACCGTAAAATAACAGATATTCAATTACAGAAATTTACTGTAAAAAAACAGATATTAAATTACAGAAATTTACCGTAAAATAACAGATATTAAATTACAGAAATTTAGCGTAAAATAACAGATATTAAATTACAGAAATTTACCGTAAAATAACAGATATTCAATTACAGAAATTTACTGTAAAAAAACAGATATTAAATTACAGAAATTTACCGTAAAAAAACAGATATTAAATTACAGAAATTTACTGTAAAATAACAGATGTTAAATTACAGAAATTTACCGTAAAAAAACAGATATTAAATTACAGAAATTTACTGTAAAATAACAGATATTAAATTACAGAAATTTACCGTAAAATAACAGATATTAAATTACAGAAATTCATCGTAAAAAAGCAGATATTAAATTACAGAAATTTACCGTAAAATAACAGATATTAAATTACAGAAATTTACCGTAAAAAAACAGATATTAAATTACAGAAATTTACCGTAAAATAACAGATAATGAATAACATATATTTACCAGAAATCTAAATGTAAGGAAATTTCTGTAATTTAACATCCGTTATTTTATGGTTAATTTCTGTAATTTAATGGCCGTTATTTTACTTTTTTTCCCCCAACACTCCAGCTGCTGGAAATAAACCGTAAAATTACAGATTTTTTTTTTTTTTAACAGTGCACCAAACCAAGGGAGATAAAAACAGCCCTACCCTTAAACATAGCCAAGTCAAGCTACTACCGTTAAGTCCACAGAGGTGAAGTCCCCTACTGGCTCTGCAGCTAGCACTACTTGAAACAAGGTTCTGCAGTGTTGTGTTTTAAAGGCACAATATGCAAGACTCTTTCAGTAAAACATTCAAAAACAACTAGAACAGTGTTTTTCCGTATATCAAATATGTCAAAAAACATTAAAATCCAGAGAAATAAGCAATTTTAGATGATATGAGAGACCGTGCCAGTGTGTGGCAATGCTAATGATGTCACACACTATCGATTTCCGTTTTTAGATGATATAAAACATGAAAACAGCAAGGCGGCATTGATATGTACTGTTTTATTAGACCTCACAGAGCAGTTTGATAAACAGCCCTGCTCCTTCTCCATGATCACGAGTGGATGAACCGAAAACAGTGGACTTTGGCATTATAAAAGCTTCACTGCTTTTTCATGCTCATCAGCAACTGCTTTAGAGTTTCTCTTGTTTTTCTTCACGGCATTCAGCCTTACTTTGCTTCATACTACCATGATGATTAGTGTTGAATATTTTGCAAAAATCATGTTGATTGATGGCTAGTCCCACACTCAATCATGTTGTCAATAAACGATCCCTTTGTTTGTTGCGAACACGTGCCCTCTAGTGGTGAAAATTACATACTGTGCCTTTAAATACAACCAGTCAATGGACTGATTTTAACATTCAACCGGCACTACTCCTTATGAAGGTGGCCTCCACAGAAAACCTTAACTTTTTAATTAACGCTCCTTATTAAACCAGAAAAATACTCTACACAAGTATGCAAACATACTTGCTTCAGTATTGTGTGTCCTAAACATACAACATAGAGCGTCCCAGGTTCTACTGGTTGCAATTCCTGAATTTTCATTGTCAATTAAGCCAACTGTAATAGGTGGTTTTGGTTCAATTTCGAATTTCACCAACCATTCAATAGTATCTGGATGCAGCCTTTATGATGCAAGCTGAGATTGCATCACTCAACGATGCAATGTCAGACACAATGCACTCAATGAAGTGAGTGACGTCACTGTGACGGGTAGGGTTAGGGTTGGGGTTGGGTGACAGATTAAAAAGCATTGGATGCAGCTCAGATTGCACTGCATCGAGTCTGCAGCCAGACCCCTCTCCAACCATTAGAGCACAGGGGACCAGAGTACACACTTCAGCTTCTGGTCCTTCCTAGTCTAAAATTAAATGACATAAATTAGATATTTGCAAGGACTTTGTTGTAAAAGTGATAGTGGAAAGATAGGCAAGGATAAAACAAACGCACTGCTCACTCTAGCTGATAACATACGTACAGCGATGTTTTACATATCAGCAGCTTCCATTTAGACAAACTGTCCTGTCATCATTCCCAGCTTCAAATCAAGGCTAAGCCTCTCCGACTCAGTACGAGTTGCCTTCATAAAGACGTAGGGCTGTGTAACCCAAGCGCTGCCTGAGGAGAGGCTAAAGATTAAATGATTAAATATTTAGATGTCCTTCGAGAAGCTTGCATCATCGACACATGATGCTGGGGTTTCTCGACCACAACTGAAGAGTCGATTATGGTGATTTGTGGCTCAGGTGCAGCTGTCAATATATTGATAAGCTTGTGTACAAGTTCACGCTCAAATGAAGTGCTTTTTGGAAAGCCTAACAACACCCAAATGTAATCATTACAAACATGTCTTCAAATATATTCGGAGACCCTGCTGGAAAAAAATAAGTCACCTTCAATATGGTTTGCTGGGGTCTACCAACACTAACTAAGCTTGCTCGTGACGGTCAACTTATTAGTCACTAGCTGGTAATTGACCATCCTGACACACTTGGACAAGATATAAACATGAAAGTTTAGCTTCAACTAGCTAGGAACAGTGTAAAGCGGGTACCACCTGAAGCAGATCAATCAGGATCTTCCTGCCGGGTAAAGATGGCTTAAATGCAAACAGTGAATGATGGTATATATGTGGAGAGATTGTCCTTGAGAGATTGAGAAGCATTCCCGATGTCAAAGTTTTTGGACTTGAATGGTTTCCTTTACTAATTGATCAAGGGTTGTGAGCGTGCATGTGGTCGTGCTCACATTCAGTATAAAAGAGGTATAACCTCAAGCTTTTAAATAATTCCAACATGTCATAAACGTTAAAAGATGCAGTCTAGATCAACTAGGAAATAAGAAAAAACTATGCTTTCACACTTTTTTAAAATTGGGAGAATAACTCTAGTGCTTCGAACCATAGTCTCCGAAGGTCATGGTACCAAACTCTGAGATGAAGACTCTTTGTGAACCCGAGGTTGTCCGACGGACCGTGCAGTCTGCTGGCGGCTCCGTATTGGAAGCCGCTTTCGATATCGTACAGATTCTGAACGAAGCAACAGCTTTGTGTATTGCACTTCTGGCATTATCATCTTTAGACACTCATCTCGAGGAGGGATGGGGCCTTTCTTTGATATATTAACTGGTAAGTCGTACCCAACGATTGTCACTTTGGCACTGGGCTGCCACGGCCGCAACTCTTTATTCGTGATTTGTGCAGCAGAGCGAAGCGGTGGTAAACTTCCCCCGAAACAGCTGCGAACAAGTCGGTCTCTAGACTGCCGCAACAGCTGGACTTCCCGCTCAACACATGCTAGTCCCAATGCTCTCAGCTGCCGCCATAGCGAGGCATTGAAATGATCGTAGAGAGCTGAATCTATAGCATTCCAGTCTCTGATTTTCTCCGTATTATCACTAGAAAGGCTGCTTTTGGAGTCGGCTGTGCGCATGTTGAGACTGACGTAAAGAACATCATCGAGATCCCAAGCCAACAAGCGGCGTAACAGCACCAAGGATTCATCAAAGTATTCTGCAATCATAACCAGCGAGAAGACTTTCTCCATCTCGGCAGCGAATCGTTTCACGTACAACTCCGTAAATGGACGGTCTTTATCACCACCTAGGTCAAAGGTCAGAGTATTCCTTGCGTACATCGAATCCTTTTCATCCGGACGATAGTAGTTCCAAGGCTCGTCAAGGAAAGTCTCTAGAGAGCCATTCGGGACACGTTTAAAGCTAAGACAGTACTGATTATAGTAGGAAAACAGGGACTCAAACATCGCTCCCGGTTCCCGCAGTATGGTGATGTAGATGGTATTGTTGGGCATGAGGTGCCGCAGCTCAGTCCTGCTGAACCGTAGATGACTGGTGATGATGTCAGGGGGCGAGGTGTGCGGATGGACAAAGTGGACGCTGAACGGCCGAGGGTAGCAGAACTGGTGGTCGCAGGAGGTGATGGGCAGCGCCACAGTGAGGTTGTTGCGCTCAGCGAAACGGAAGAGGATGTTCT